>NC_057736.1:37140072-37269450 GCF_004010195.1 Chiloscyllium plagiosum | reverse complement strand
TATGGATGCTCTGGGAGATGATGGTTTGGTGGTGGGAGGTGGGGTCATGGTCAAGGGGGCAGTAGGAGGAGGTATCTGCGAGCTGGCGTTTGGCCTCAGCGGTGCAAAGGTCGGTGCGCCAAACAACTACCATGCCTCCCTTGTCTGCTGGTTTGATAGTGAGGTTGTGGTTGCAACGGAGGGAGTGGAGGGCTGCGCGTTCCGAGGGTGAGAAGCTGGAGTGGGTGAGAGGGGTGGGGGAGTGCTGGACAAACTTTCCTCATTCCTGAAGAAGGGCTTATGCCTGAAACGTCGATTCTCCTGTTCCGTAGATACAATGTAGCCCATTATTGCAATAGGGCCATGGTGGAATGAACAACAGGCCACCTGGAGATATGGTTCTGATGGTTGGAATGATCCAGGGTGGGACTTGCTGCATATTCTTTGCATGCTATGCTCTACAAAACTGGAGCAGGGATAAGTGAGAAGGTGATGGACTCAGAATAGTTGGGAGAACTGTGTTCCATAGAGGAAGACCACGATGTTGAGTGGGAGAAATGTGATAGAGCACTGCAGCATCAGGCTCAAAAGGCAGACAAAACATAATTAACATTCACTTCCAATGGAAGTGAGTGGGACCTGGTAGTTAGTCATTGATTGCAAGTTTGTTGTTATTCGAAAGGCAAGCTACCTCTGTTTATTCTCAGAAACAAATGCAGCTTTCTTGTTTTTTTTGTTCTCTTTACTTTTCCTTTTCTTCAATAAAAGTTAACATTGTCAATTGTGTGGAAACTTTCCAACATGTGAAACTTCAACATTGAATAATGACAAGGTGTTAAGCTAAACTGGGCATTAGGGAAAGAGCAGCATACCTGCAGACAGAGTTCTAACATATTGCAGTGCTAGGGACAGGGAGCTTATGTAGCTTCATTCTTCTATCAGCAGTTATAATGCCATTCAATCAGATAGGTGAGGATTTAAGAGGTAACACATATGTAAATACAGCCAATTGCTAATGGATTCTATCCTGGAAACTGTTTGCATATGTTTGATTTGTATATAAATCAGAACACAATGGAGGACAATGTAAAACAGCCATTCACAAGAGCGGGAAATGTTTGCATGTCCGTTCTTTAATACTACATCCCTTTATAAGACCATGTCCATAAGAATGAGCATTCGCAAGTTGGACATTATTGAATCATGAATCCCTTTGGATGGGCATACTTTTGCCACCCCTGTGTCCTCAGAAGCTTTTATTTTTGTTAGCCTTCAACAATGTTACTGTGAAGGGCTGTTCTAAGCTGACAAGATTGACTTGGTGCCTTTTAAACACGGCACTGATGGAGGAACTCTGGAAGGTTCGGGCAATGCTGAGTGTGTGTCAGATGGTGTAAGAGTGGTGTCCTTCAGGCTTGGTACATACATAATGAAGGGGGGATTTGTGGAGGAAATCCTTCATGAAACTCCTTGAAATTGACACTCAACCAATTTTCCAATAACATTCAGCCCAATATTCCCTTCAGATGCTGCGGTGAAAGTGATTTTCTATCAAATTATACTTCTCTTCTGAAGACCAAGGTGATGCCTGAATGAGCTTTTTGTTATCTTAGGCACTTTTGCAGATTGTAATGTGAGGATGTGGATGAATACCTCAACTGAATGTATCTGTTTTGGATTACACGGATTCGGCTAATTAAAACTGGGATTGCTGCTTTTCAGCTTATAAAAGCTAAAGCTAAACCTTGTTATAAATTCTGCAAACCTAATTGCATTTTATGTAGAACAGCTATGAGATGAAGCAGGCCCTAAAAACGAATTAAAAAAAAAATAATCATGGAATTATTTCAGAGTTGCTACCCTATTGGTGGTCAAGAGGGATGTAGCAATATGTTATTTAGTGTCTTGGAAGCAGAAATCTATTTTCATTGAACTGAATTGTTAATAAGGTGTGTGACTGAAACTGGATAAACAGAGCACAGTCTTTCATTGCCAGGATTTGTGCTGAAATCCATTCCTGATTCCTGCAGAATAGGCCTTTCTGCTGACCTGAATTTTCAGACACCTACACCAAGTAGATGCCAGCAGTAAATAGTTCTACTATGTTGAACCTCTAGCATGGTAGCAAGTTGCATGACACTTTGATATTTTACTACAAATTCTCTGTCCTACGATCCTGCCCCATTAGCTACCTAATGAAGGAGCAGTGCTCCAAAAGCTTGTACTTCCAAAAAAACCTGGTGTTGTGTGATTTTTAACTTTGTCCATCCCAGTCCAACACTGACACCTTCACATCAAGGTAATACTATGCAGTCAAACCCATTGCTAGCCAAAAAGCTTAAGTCAGTGTAATTTCACATGATGAAAAGAATTCAGTTAGCTTTATGAACAATAGACTGGGTCCAATAATGAATTGTCCACCCCCTCAGGATTTTCCAACGAACAAAACCATTTTGTGATGGAATATAAATACAGAATGTACATAGATTATTTTTAATCAGAAATTATTTGTCCAACTTAACCAATATCAGCACGTACATTCCCCTAACTTATCCTCTCTACCAAATGTTTCAACTTGCAAGTTAGAATCCCTACAATGCAGAAGCAGGCTTTTTGGCCCACCAAGTCCACACCAACCCTCTAAAGAGCATCTCAGACGGACCCACCCTGAAACTCTGCATTTCCCATGACTAATCAACCTCACGCCCACATCCCTGGACACTATGGGGAATTTAGCATGGCCAATCCACTAACCTGCACATCTTTGCATCATGGGAGGAAACCAGAGCACCTGAAGGAAACCTACACAGACACAGAGAGAACATGCAAACTCCACACAGTTGCCTCAGGGTGGAATTGAACCTTAGTCCCTGGCGCTGTGAGGCAGCAATGTTAACCACTGAGCCACCATGCCGCCTTAAGCCTGAGCAGACTAGCAGCATCTATGACTCCAATTGAATCTTACAAGCTGAAGCTGGATTGTGTGCCAGAAGAATAAGTTTTATAAAGATACCTTTTACAGGTTTTCAGAGAAAGCAAGAGCATCCTTCAGGGCCTCTGAATAATGACTTGAATCTACTTTATCTCGTGTTCTAACCTTCCTCATTTCTCCTCAAGAATCATCACCAGAAGTGTTCTACATGTAAACTGACTGACCGCAGGAACCATTCCCACTATTCTTTATCTTTGGCCTCCTACTGGAGAGTTCCAGCCTGGTAATGGATGTAACTACGTTTGAGCAGGGGACTGGGAAAATTCCATTGCGATTGACAAGTTCCCATGCTTCTGAATTCCCTGGGCTTGCTGATGCTTTTGAATTTACAAAGTGTATGCAACATCACCCAATCCCTACTCATCTGTTAAAGTCAGGCCTAATAAGGGAGGTTTTAATTCACTTGCGACCCATTTATTTGCACAAAGTTAAAACCGCATCCATAATAAAATCAATGGCTCAAGAAATTCAATTACTGACATAGAAATGTAAAAGTAAATGGCCTAATGTTTACTAAGTTCTTGTGTGCTGTAAAGATATTCATTTTTTCTAATATTTTGTTTATTTTTGTTGGTATTTCACTCAACAGATATATAGATATTAGACCTGTTTTGAATTAATTTTCAGTGTACTTAGTACAGTATATTTTATACATTATCAACAGCAACCTAATGGCTATGAATATAATTAAGATATCAGATTAAATGTAGTGATTGTAATGAGTTCAGCCAGGTGGACCACATAGAATATAAGTTCCTTCACTGGGGCTGTTAACCTGGTCCAATCAGAGAACCATGGCTGACAGACATAATTAGGAGCGTCAGAGGTTCAACTCACTCTAAGAGCTGGCACTTAGGGAACTGGACCAGTATCAAGTACTATAAATGTGTAAATAAATGGTGACTTCGCGATGGAATACTGGTCTCTGTGGAGTTATTTTACTAAGTGCTTCATCATTTCTCTTTACCGTTACAAAGCACACTAATTAATCTCTCAGGAATGACATTCAATTGATGAAGATACATTCACTATGATTGTCTCTAACTCTGTTTTCCATATACACGCTCCACAATGGGTTGCTTATCATTAAGCTGTTCAGACAGCAAACTCTGGCATCTGGTTGTGAAAATCATTCAAAACCTTTCACCTCAAAATATCTTATCACTTTCCACCTTTGTGCATACTCATCAAATGAGCCTTGATAGCAATGCAGAATGATGCTAAGGACATTGTATTATTTTAAGGCTGCAGTTAAATTGAAACAAAATATTTCAGAAGGATTAAGCTATTAGCATAGCCTTATATAGATGAGAATCTAAATAATGATAACCGCACAAGGGCCTTGTGCATTGAAAAATAGAAAAAAAATGGTTTAAACTTGGATAGGGTTATCAAATGATACAGGATAATGAAATAATATTGAACTTGATTTCTGAAGTAGAAATATTATGTTTGAATTTTAGTGGCAGCTTCATAAATCTGTTGGCCAGGTCCTGATTCCTATGAAGGTTGTTGTGTGATGGCCATCAACATTTTGCAGCAACTATTGACACTTCCAGAGGACAACATCCAATTAGGGGTGAAGGTGGTTAGACATCGTGGACCACATTTAAAGGCCCCCAACTATGAACAGAACTGCAGTCAGGATGCGTAATGGTAAAGAATATCAATATGACAGACAGTTGAAAATGGGTGAGCCTATGAAGACGAAAAGATTAGGAAAAAGGGAAAGGTTAACGAATGAGAGAAAGATAGCTAGACATATATGTTATTATGACATTTCAAAAGAAAAGATTTAATAAAGTGAACATTGATCATTTGGAGAGCAAGTCAGTGGAATTAATAATGCAAAATAAGCAGACAACAGATGGTTTGAACAGGTATTTTGCATTTTTATTCAACATAAACAGACAGCAGGAACATTCAGGAATATTTAGTCTAAATCAGGAAATGTATAGAAGGGAGAGAAGAACTCCAGAAAATTATAATCACTTGGGAATGTCATCCTTCCAATTA
Organism: Chiloscyllium plagiosum; assembly: GCF_004010195.1. NCBI lineage: Eukaryota > Metazoa > Chordata > Chondrichthyes > Orectolobiformes > Hemiscylliidae > Chiloscyllium > Chiloscyllium plagiosum. The sequence continues at coordinate 37,264,463 of NC_057736.1, read as the reverse complement.
TTTCTCTTTATTCCTGAAGAAACTTGACAGCATCGATTAGGCACATATGCCTTATTCATTTCAAGCAGTGTACCAGTAAAAGTTGCAGTTTCTTTCAAAGTGACAAATTGATCTTCATTCATTTGTTATGGTCATACAAGTGTGTGCAACAGAAATGAAACAGCTTTTTGAAGAAGCTTGTTTGTTACAGCTGAGTTGGTCAGTGCAATGCCAAGCTCAACCCAGGTTTTTAAAAAAATTGCAATGTCACCTTGAAATCAGGGTCTTTGCCAATAATAACAAACAATTGGCAAATGATGATTTTCAATTTGATATGATTTTAATGCTCAGAGATCAATTGGTGTATCTGCATGATCATTGCAAGTGAATACTATGGTATGGCTTTATGAAAATCTCTGCGCTATGCTTATTTGCCACTCGTGGCCAATATCATGTATTTATTTGTGTCACAATATTTTAATATGAATGTCACTGTTCAAGATCCAATTTGATACTATGATGTGGAGCTGCTGATGTTGTGACTGGGCAATGTCAGAAGTCACATGACACCAGGTTATAGTCAAAAGTGTACACCTGATAAATGAGCAGAGCTCCAAAAGCTTGTGATTTCAAATAAACGTGTTGGACTATAATCTGGTGTCATGTGACTTTTCAATTTCATATTATACAACAGGAAGTGATTTCCAGAAACTTTCAACAGTAGTATATATTTCCAGGTAGGACTGTACTCTCAGGATTTAGTTATTTCTAAGTTTTAGTGTGACTGTAATATTAATTTGGATTGGTTAATTATGTAACTACTTCACAAAATAGGTTAGCTGCAGAAATCCATATGGGGTCAGCTAGCTCTGTTTGCTAGAACACCAGTAACAGATCAGTTTAATACCAAGGGTTCAATCGCCATTCTGTCTGAGGCAGCCTCTGTGCCTGCCTCCTTACATTTCCTGCAGTAATAATCAGGGCACATTGACAATGATTCAGCAGATGATCCAAAACAGCTACGCACTGTCAAAGGCATCAGTTTTCAGGTGAGACTTTAAACCAGGATGTTTCCTGCTTGGTGATGAGGGTCCCAAAAAGAAACCCATCGGACCATTCAAAGAATAGTCAAAAGTTCTTCTGTGTCCTATCAATGTTGCCACAAAAACAAACACGATAAAAACATAACTGTATACTCATTCATTCAAACTACTTGTGAGACTTTGTGAGCAAACTGATTTCTGCTGTGGCTCAGAACTTCAGTGACTACACAACAGAAAGATTGCAAAGGACTTTGAGATTTTCTGGGAATATATGTCATGGAATAAGTGTAAATTCATTCTTTTTTTAACAAAAGGCAAAAGGCCACATCCCATTGAATGTGAAACCAACAAGATTGAAAAGAGTAGGAGAAAAGATGGGATAAATGTTGATGTACCAATTTACTTGCATACAAATCTTTAGCTTTAAGAGCTTTAACAAGAAGACTGAGTGACGTAAAGAGTGTTGTAAGTGTTGACCAAGAGGTAAGTTTCAGAAATATAATTGTCCTCCAGTTCTTATTGCCCAATTATTTGTCTTACTGTGTGGAATGAATTGTCCCACCAAAATTAACCATAAAAAACAATAGCTGTCTGAGCATTAGAACAAAGGAACAATTTATTCAAATAGAAACCACAAACATTGACCACAAACATTGGAGATCACAATGGGTCAGGCAGCATCCATGGAGAGAAAGCAAGCTCACATTTTAAGTCAAGGTAACTTTTCATCAAAGCTGAAGTGAAATGTGAAGGGGGCAGAATTTACGCTATGCAGTAGTTGGGGTTGGGGGGTTGAGGTGTAGTGTGTAGGGGGAGAAACAATGTTGATAGTTTGTGTTAAGTGATCAGAATGTGAGAATGGCAGAACAATGGGATGTCTAATTGCCAGTCTTGAAAGCACAGACAGTCCCACTGCGTTTGGCGTTGGGGAGAGAGGACATGGTGACAGAGTACAGTGAAAAGAACAGGAAGGAATGGGAGTTGGTTCACAATTTACAGGTGTTGAATCCAATATTAAGTCTGAAAAGCTATAAAGTGCTTAGTCTGAAGACGAGATGTTGTTCCTCCAGTTTCTGCTGTAATTTATTGGAACACTGCAGTATGCTGGGAGCAGACAAGTGGGAATATCAGCAGGGCACTGTGTTGAAGTGACCAACTACGGGAAGGTCTGCACCAAACTTATGCACAGACCGGACGTGTTGTGCAAAGCAGTCACCCAGCGGTATGACACCATCCAACTCATCTTCCCCTGTCTGCATTTCACAGATATCATTCCCTCCAGGACACCTGAGCCCATTCATCAACCATGAATACCATCCCCCTTTCCACAGCAACTTCCCATGTAAGTGCAGAAGGTGCAACACTTGCCCTTCCACCTCCTCCCACCCCATTCAAGGGCCTAAACATTTTTCCAGTTGAAGGTGCATTTCACCCATACCTCCTCCATTCTTGTCTATTGTATTTCTCCCTCCTGCACCCAAATTAGCCTACTCATAACATTAGAGTAACCAAGGACAGACAGGGTGACCATTTTGCAGAACATCTGTGGTTTGCACACAAGTATGACGTCGACCTTTCCGTAGCCGATCATTTTAACACAATGTCCTGCTCACGTGTCCACTTGTCTGTTCTCAGCATGCTGCAGTGTTCCAGTGAATCACAGTGTAAACTGAAGGAAACATGTGTCATCTTCAGGCTAGGTATTTTACAACCTTCTGGAGCTGAATATTGAGTTCAACACCTACAAATTGTGAACCAACTCCCATTCCTTCCCTTTGTTTAGCTTTACTTGCGACATTCTCTATCACCATGTCCTCTCTCCCCTCCTCCCACACCAATGGGACTGTCTGTTTTTTTCCAGTCTGGCAGTTAGACGCACCATTCTTCGGCCATTCTTACATCTGATCACTTAATCCAAACTACCAATATCTTTTCTCCCCCAGCACTCTACCCCCTATCCCCACCCCCAAATATAGCATAAATTCTTCCCCCTCCACACTTCACTTCAGCTCTGATGAAAAGTCATCGAGACTCAAATTATTGGCTTGATTTTTCTCCATGGAAACCGAGGCCCTGTTGTGATTTCCAGCACTTGTTGTTTTCAGTACAGAGTCCAGCATCTACCGTAATTCGCTCCTAATTTATTCAGGTGGTTCAGATGGCAAAAATAAAACCCTCCAATAATTCTTTCACACTTTGATATCTGAAAGCCTCAATGGTGTTTGCAGGAACTTATTATGCATTTGAAAAGTGCAACTGTAAAAATGTTCCTTATATGTTTCTGACTTAACTATGCTCAATTCACAGAGATCACCCCCTTCTCTTTACTGTCTTCTCATAGTAGTTTACACGTGAATTTTTTTCACTCATTCATTACTCCTCAACTCGAATAGAACATGGTAGAATGTGGTGGTAATGCTGTCATTTTCTGAGGTTCAATCCTTCTATTGAATAACTCTGCCACCTGTTTTAACTCTTCTAGGTTGGCAGCCGTTACATTTTCTCATTGAAGTTCTCATAATTCCATTTTATCTACATCAGATGACTGAGTAATCCAAGGTCACTGAGATCACAGCCTCCTAAAATCATGGATTCAAACCACACTTCCACTAATTAGCCCCTTACAAACATTTTATATGCCTTTTAGCTGGGATATTTTTAAATGAAGCCAGGTATAAGTGGGGCTTGGGGTTTTCTAAAACCAGATCGTCTCCATTCTCATGAGCAGAATTGGATTCACTTTCACAATGGCCTGCAGTTGTACTAACGAGGAGAAAGTGAGCACTGCAGATGCTGGAGATCAGAGTCGAAAAGTGTGATGCTAGAAAAGCCCAGCCAGTCAGGCAGCATCCGAGGAACAGGAGAATCCACATTCCAGTATAAGTCCTTCATCAGAAATCTGCCATAAGCTATTCCTGATGAAGGGCTTATGCCCGAAATGTCGTTTCTCCTGCTCCAAGAATGCTGCCTGACAAGCTGTGCTTTTCCAGCACCATACTCTTTAGCTGCAGTTGTATTAATGTTTATTTAGACCAAAATGTCAAAATGGAGGCTCTTTCTGAGTTCCAAGTGTTTAGAATTCTAATAAAAATTCCTTGAGTATGCTATTTGGATGAGCCTATCTCAGGTTAATAAAGTTAAGCCATTTTTAAAAAATTCTTATAATATAATGTATAATTCCAAATTACACAGAGATATTCTGTTGAGACAAGCAGGTTAATAACTTTGCTTTAAATCCTGCCTGTTATTGTGTTCTTAAACTTCATAAAATGTTTTTTGGGACAGTTTCTTAGAACAACATGTTTAGGAGTCATTTACTGGACCTGGTATTGTGCAATAAGATAAGATTAATTAATGATTTCATAGTGAAAACACCCCTAGGTAGCAGTGACATAACATGGTTGAATTTTAGTTTAAGTTCAAGGGAAAGAGAAGTGGATCAGAGTCTTTTTTTAAAATAAAAAAATAACAACAACTATTATGAAGACATGACTGCAGAGTTGAATAGCATGAATTGGCAAACCAGCTGCAAGGGATTGATCAATGCAGATGCACTGGCAGACATTTAAGTGAATATTTTATAATATACAATTTGAATACATTCCAATGAATAAGGTAAATTACAAGTGATAAACCCACCATTTATGGTTAACTAGAAAGGTTAAAGCTAAGATGAACCTCTAAAGAAAAGCCAAAAAATTGTGTAAAGACAAGTGGCTCATCAAAAAATTGGACAGAATCTGAGAGAAATGGCAAAGAATAGCTTAAAATTGAATAAGAGAAAAGTTAAAGAGTAAGAGAAGACTAAGCAGAAATATAAAAACAGATAGTAAGAGTTTCTACAGTTACGCATAAAAAGAGAGTTCACAAAAAAGCTTTTATCATAGAGAGATTGAGGCTGGAAATTGATAGTGAAATGTATGGACAGGGTAGATGAGCAGATATTTTGCACCAATACTCACAATCATTGGATACAAGTTCGACCCCAGAAACTGCTATAAATCAGGAGTTTGAAGGACCAGAGGAATTGATGAAAAATTGCAACCATCAGAGAAGTGGTATTGAGTAAATTGTTGAAACTGCAGGCTATAACAAAGTGCCCTGATCCTGACAGACTTCATGCTAGATTCTGAAGAGAAGTCGCCATTGATGCATTGTTTTCAATTTTTCAAAACTCTCTTGATTTAGGAATGTCACTTAAAATTGGAAAATACCATTTATAACTTATTTATTCAATAAAAGGAGGGAGATAGATATCAGGAATCTACAAGTCTGTTAGATTAACTTCTACCATTGGAAAAACATAGAGTCCCTGCAGTGTGGAAACAGGCCATTTCGCCCAATTGGTCCACACCGACCCTCCAAAGAGTAATCCACTGAGTCCCATTCCCCGACTTATTCCTCTACATTTACCACCTAACCTACATATCCCTGAACGCTATGGGCAACTTAGCATGGCCAATTCACCCATCCTGCCCACCTTTAGACTGTGAGAGGAAATACACGCAGACATGGGAAGAACATGCAAACTCACACAGACTGTCATCCAAGGCTGGAATCAAACCCGGGTCCCTGGAACTGTAAGGCAGCAGTGCTAACCACTGAGCCACAGGGCCACCCTAACATTTGAAAATATTTGAAGCCACGACTGAAGAAGTAATTGCAGGGCACTTAGATAAATTCTTCAAGCAACGTTTATATGGTTTTCCAAAATAAAGATCATATTTAACCAAGCTGTTGGAGTTCTTTGAGGAAATAACATACTGTGGATGCAGGAGAACTGTTGGATGTACTGCACTTGGATTTCCAGAAAATAATTGTTATGGAACCACATTAAAGGACGTTGTGAAAAATAAAAGCTCATGATGTAGGGGATAGCATATTAGCATGTCGCACATGGCATGGCAGCATGTGTAAAAAGAAATCAGAGTTTACAGCATCTGCAGGTCTTTTGTTTTTCTTTGGTTGGTTAACTGCCAAGAGACAGAGAGTAATAGGAATGGATTCTTTTCAGATTGGCAAGATGTAACAATTAATTTGAAATAGGATTCAGTGGTGGGATCTCAATTTTTTACAATTTATATGAATAAATTGGATGAATGAATAGATGGTGTTTTTGCCAAATTTGCTGATACTGCAAAGATATGTAAGAAAGTAAATTGTGAAGAGGACATAGGAGGTTGCCAAAGGATATGCATAGGTTAAGCAAGTGGGTAAATATAAGGCACACAGATTATAAAGTGAGAAAATGTGAAATTGTCCTTTTTGGCAGGAAGAATAAAACAGAATAAAGGAGGATAGTAAAGGCTTTTTTAGGTATGTGAAAAGAAAAAAAATGGTTAAGACTAAAATTCTTTGAAGACAGAAACGGGTGAATTTATTACAGGGAACAAAGAAATGGCAGAAGAGTTGAATTGGTACTTTAGGTCTGTCTTCACTGGGGAAGACAGACCTAAGGGGAATTTATATTAGGCAGGAAATGGTGTTGGAGAGACTGTTAGGTCTGAAGGTTGATAAGTGCCTGGGACCTGATGGTCTACATCCCAGGGTACTGAAGGAGGTGGCTCTAGAAATCGTGGATGCGCTGGTGATCATTTTCCAATGTTCTATAGATTCAGGATCAGTTCCTGCGGATTGGAGGATGGCTAATGTTGTCTCACTTTTTCAGAAAGGAGGGAGAGAGAAAACAGAAAATTATAGACCAGTTAGTCTGACCTCAGTGGTGGGAAAAATGCTGGAGTCAATTACAAAGGACGAAATTATGACACATCTGGATAGTAGTAACAGGATAGGTCAGAGTCAGCATGGATTTATGAAGGGGAAATCATGCTTGACTAATCTTCTGGAATTTTTTGTGGATGTAACTCTGAAGATGGACAAGGGAGATCCAGTGGATGTAGTCTACCTGGACTTTCAAAAAGCCTTTGATAAAGTCCCACATAGGAGGTTAGTGAGCAAAATTAGGGCACATGGTATTAGGGGCAAATACTGACATGGATTGAAAATTGGTTGGCTAACAGGAAACAAAGCGTAGTGATAAATGGCTCCCTTTCGGAATGGCAGGCGGTGATCAGTGGTGTGCCGCAGGGATCAGTGCTGGGACTGCAGCTTTTTACAATGTACATTAATGATATAGATGAAAGTATTAAAAGTAATATTAGCAAATTTGCTGATGACACAAAACTGGGTGGCATGGTGAAATGTGAGGAGGATGTTAGGAGAATACAGGGTGACCCGGACAGGCTAGGTGAGTGGATGGATGCATGGCAGATGCAGTTTAATGTGGATAAATGTGTGGTTATCCATTTTAGTGGCAAGAACAGGAAGGCAGATTACTACCGAAATGGAGTCAACTTAGGTAAAGGAGCAGTACAATGAGATTTAGGTGTTCTTGTACACCAGTCAATGAAAGCAAGCATGCGGGTACAGCAGGCAGTGAAGAAAGCTAATAGCATGCTGGCCTTCATAACAAGAGGAATTGAGTATAGAAGCAAAGAGGTCCTTCTGCAGCTGTACAGGGCCCTGGTGAGACCGCACCTGGAATATTGTGCGCAGCTTTGGTCTCCAAATTTGAGAAAAGACATTCTGGCTATTGAGGGAGTGCAGTTTAGGTTCACGAGGTCAATTCCCGGAATGGCGGGACTATCTTAAGCTGAAAGATTGGAGCGACTGGGCTTGTATATGCTTGAGTTTAGAAGGCTGAGAGGGGATCTGATTGAGACATATAAGATTATTAAAGGATTGGACAGTCTGGAGGCAGGAAGCATGTTTTCACTGATGGGTGAATGTGCCGAACCAGAGGACACAGTTTAAAAATAAGGGGTAGGCCACTTAGGACAGAGTTGATGAGAAACTACTTCACCCAGAGAGTGGTGGGTGTGTGGAATGCTCTGCCCCAGAGGGCAGTGCAGGCCAAGAGTCTGGATACTTTCAAGAAAGAGTTGGATAGAGCTCTTAAGGATAGTGGAATCAAAGGTTATGGGGATAAGGCAGGAACAGGATACTGATTGAGGATGATTAGCCATGATCATAATGAATGGTGGTGCTGGCTCAAAGGGCAGAATGGCCTACTCCTGCACTTATTGCCTATTGTCTATAGGAGCATATTACTTAGAAACTGAGAGATTAAAGAGCTCTGCGTTACAGAAGGAATAGAGTGACATTTGACATTAATCACGAAAGACACATGCAGGTCTAGCAAACAATTAGGAGGATTAATAGAATGTAGTCATTTCCTGCAAGTGGGATTAAATTCCAAAGCAGGGAGGTTATGATTTAGTTGTAAAGGATACTGGTAAGGCTGTATCTGTAGTACTTTGGACAGCATTAGTCCTGTTATTTAAGAAAAAATGTAAATTTATTGCAAGAAGTTCAGAGAAGATTTACTAGACTAATACAGCAAGCTTTTTGTTAACTAGCACCTCTGGGACTAAGAACATGTCAGTTGATCAAATATTCTGGGTAATCAAGAGGTACATATAACCACAGTTGACCCTGACCAAGCAAAGCTTTGAGACATCAACATCCCTCAAAACACCTATGCAGAAATATCAGCACACTTCCAAAAATCAATGCAAAAACACATAGTAAGTAATAGAAAAGCAATGTATGGGATATACACTTCCTCTGTTATACTTTATTTACAGCCTAAACAGTCAGATATCAAAGTATTTGAGATATATAATATTTAAGTTATGCTGATTTATCAAGAGTGCCAGTTGATAGGGTGCCAGCTAAAACTAAGTTTGCTGTACATGAAATTGTTAGGTTGTTTTATGAGGAAAGGTTGGATAAGCTACGTTTGTAACCAGTGGAGTTTGTAAGTGGAAGAGGTGATGATTTTAACATACTAGACTCCAAATGGTCCTGACCGGAAGGTGTGGAGAAGATGTTTACTTTTATGGGAGAATGTAGAATTAGGGATCATGATTTAAAAAGCAAAACAAGGATAAACTAAGATTCTCTCTCTGAGAGCTGGGAGTCTTCCGCCTCTCTTTTTGAAAAAGGGGTGCTAGCAGAAAATTATAATATTTTAAAGATAGAAGTGGATAGATTTTTGTTAAGCAAAGGGATTAATTTTATAAGGAGCAGGTGGGTAAATGGATTTAAGGTTAAACATCAGGTCAACCATGATTTTCTCAAATGGGGCAAATGGTCTCCGTCCTTAATGTTCATATATTTTTCTATATGTTCATATTAACAATATAGAACATTACAATTGCAATTTACAGATGTTCAGATGTAGGCAAGTTAAGCTACATCAATGTCATTAATCTCCAATGATTACATTCAACATTTCTACACCGGATGAGTTTCCTGTATCTCTTTAGCACAGTCTGTTTAAAAACCATACTTTGTCCTGAAATTTCTAGATATCTACAGCACACAATCTGAATGCAAACCAGATACGTGGCTTAAAATAAACACCATTTTGGGGCAAGTCAGCTGTATACATAATATATGATCCTAATTTTCCTTGATGTTTTGAATTCATCTTTCAAAGTCATTGTAAGAAAGAAATCTGAATGGTTTCAAATGTGACCATCCTTCAGTTAAACTTCTTTGGAGTGAGTGGGATAGCGTTGTGGATCTCTCAATATTGAGCTGCAACGTAATATCCTTACAGGATTGTTGGATATAGCTGTCCCTCCATCGAAGTTGTTTACTAGAATCCTGATCTAACAGGAATGTTGCTTTGGGAAGTTTGAAGAGAGAAATTTCTCCTGTATTTTGCCATTCCTGACGCTAGCGATTCTCTATTATCATCTCCTACTGTGGTATGATCAGTTAATGATTGAGTGTCAAAAGTGCACAAAACACTGTTGGGGTGATTGGGATTATTCAGTAACCAACTTAATAATTATTTAAGCTAATGAGAGTTCACTGCCACAATTACATCTTATTGCCTGCATGAACACAAAAGCCTTATTTTTCCCTCTTACACAAAGCACAAGTACAGAAGCATACACTCCTTAACCCATCAGGTACAGGGGATGAAGAATAATGGGTGAGGTTGAGAATCATTAAGGCTGCCCACATTTTTAATCTATCTACCTTGTCTGTACAGAGGAGTTTTGATTTATGCATGTGCAAACTGTAATGTACAGCGACAAGAAAATCTTATCTTTGAACACGACTTTTGAACTCTGTCAAGTATAGAGTGATTATTCACTGTATAATTGAATGTTCCGATAGTTTGTATGTGGAATAAAAATGGATTCTCAGGTTTGAGTTGTAGTCTGTAATCTAATTGAGTCCTTTCTGTGGGTTAGTTTTGAGCTGAAACACTCTTTGGAGCAGGTTTCAATGTTCCAATTGTGAATCTCATTGCAGAATTCAGTTCACTTTATCAATCAATGAAGGTTGAGTCATTTGCAGTCACTGCTTGAGTTATCAGATAACTAGGTGAAAATTAGACGCTTACAGTGTGTTGAGCAGCTAGTTTTATCGTGCTGGATAAACACGTATTCAGTTTTATTCAAATAGCTACAAGCCACTGAATTTCAAAGATTAGAAGCTTAGTTGGTTGAGTCTTTGTAGGATGCTGAAAATTACCTTACATTGAGTTAAATAGCTGTCAAAAACATTCCTGGGTGAGATAATCAATTTGTATTTTTAACTGTTTGGAATGTGTTTTTGAATTCTGCCATTACAGGAAGGATAATAACATGTCTGCATGAGAGATGAGCAGAATTTATAAGGACCTTAACTGCAGTGTTACGTCTCATTTTAGTGTGGAGGACAGTACAGGATTGATGGGCTGAAGGACCCCTTCCACACTGCGTAACTTTATGATTCCTTGATTTGATGAATGTACATTTGAGAGGCATGTTCATGATATTAGCGTTATTTCATGCCATGTGGCCTAATGGTATATATATCTCAGTTTCCATCCTACTGAGGACACTTGTAGCATGGCATGCTATTGTTGGAATGCTACAATTTGTAACCGAATTGCTCAGTACTAGCCTAGAGAGGGAAATGCCTGTGATTCCAATACATGTGGATGCCATGAGCTGTAATAAATGTCTTTGGAATTTTTCAGTACTATCACTTTTCATTACGAGAGCTAATGTCACCTCATCAGGAAAGAATATCATGTGGAATGTAAAATGTCATCACCACATCTGTGGCAGTTCATGCAGACAGAACAGATCAAGGTTAACAACAGTGGCTTTACATAAACAAATATATCCCAGGTTCCAGATAACAAATTTTCAACCATCATGATTTCAAGCTGGCAAGATGACAGCTGATTCACACAGATTGCTGATAGTATCTCAAGTACTTTTGCTAAATAGCCATTTTCATGCTTCATTGTAATCTGTATCTGTGGACTATTGATTATTAGATTACTTACAGTGTGGAAACAGGCCTTTTGGCCCAACAAGTCCATACTGACCCTCTGAAGAGCAACCCACCCAGGTCCATTCCCCTACATTTACCCCTTCACCTAACACTATGGGCAATTTAGCATGGCCAATTCACCTGACCTGCACATTTTTGGACTGTGGGAAGAAGCCGGAGCACCTGCAGGAAACCCATGCAGACACGGGGAGAACGTGCAAACTCCATACAGACAGTTGCCGGAGGCGGGAATTGAACCCAGGTCTCTGGCGCTGTGAGGCAGCAGTGCGAATTATGAAGTACCTTGGAACAAAGCTTCAAATTGATCCCTGTCTACTGTCACCACTTTTCATCATGTAGTCACTGTGTTACAATCAGGAGGAAAAACTCATGCCAATCTTTTTCCATCTCTAACCAAAGACCATTGAGTTCATGGTCATTTCCACAAGCTTTTTAAATGCTATTGGCTAGAATAAACCATCAAATAGGTTATTTGGCTACTGTCCTCATTACATTTTCTTGTTGTTTCCAGTGACCCATTTTACACCTTAACAGAACATCCTGGGGAAGTATTTGTACTCAAAGAAACGCTGCTTTTCTTGGGAAAAACAATATACCACTTTACTACCACTAGAAGCCAGTACTATGTGTACTAAGTGCATGAAAATAATGCACCTGTGGGTGCGAATTAGCAACGAAAATATTGAAAACACTTCTCATCTCTCTGAGTAAGTACACTATCATGGTAATCACTTTGACTTATTATTGTGCCAGACCTCTCGACATGGGATCAAATGTGAAAGCAGTTCTGAGGATAACAAGAATGCAAACTGTGCAAGTACACCAATTCTTAAAGCAAAAGGAGCCAGAGGAATATTGCTTAAACTGCAGTATTGTTCTAAACTGAGCATTTTGCAATGTATTTATTTCATTGGTTTGGTGCAGCAGTTCTGCGTGTCCACGTTTTAAAATTTTCATCAGAAAATTGATATGGGCACTAAACACTACTTCTTGTATGCACACAAAATCTTTGACAATGGCAGTACAAGTTGAGGATGTTCTGCAGAATTCTGAAGAGTCATACTGAACTTGAATTGTTTAATCTGTTTCTCTCACCACAGATGCTGCCAGACTTGTTGAGTTTCTTTGCACTTCCTGTTTTCATTTCATATTTCCAACATCTCCAATATTTTGCTTGTACTTGAGTACTTTCAAAGAGCTAACAGAGGAAGGATGGGCCAAATTGTGGTTTCCTGTGCTGTAACCTCTGATTTCTCTCTAAATGTTTTTGTGCTGTTGTACAATGGATCAGAATCACTGGAAGCATTTAATGAGTGGTCTTTCTTGGACATTTGGCTCCAAGGTTGTTGGAAGTCCTGATTCCAAAATTTTCAGAACAGATTTTGCGGACATCGTCTATTCTGAATTGAATACAAACATTTGAGAAATGGCTATTCATTTATAGGACATAGTTGGCCTAATAAACATTCCTTCACATGAGTGTTTGTACAACACTACAAATGTTCCTGCTGCCACACAATAATGTAATCCCACATCAGAGCTAAGAAAATTTGGTCAATTTCTAAAAAATGTACCCAACCCAAAATATTGGCTTCACACTCCACTGGCAAGACAAAGCTTAGTTTCTATCAGTGACTTCCTTATTTAAAAAGAGTATAAAAATTATGGGAAAGTGTGGTGTAAGTGGCAGGTCACATTATAGTGGAGGGATCAGCTCTTTCTGAAAATAAATATCCATCTTACCATATAGTTAAATGTTTGTTAGTTTATATACCAATGGCTTATGACCTGTTCTGATCTACATCAACAAAATTTGTAATGAATGGTATGGTGTAAGGATAAAATTTGGCTAAATCTAGAGAAGTTTATTTTTGTCTTTATCCCATTCCTAATGATTTTTGTTCTTTCATATGACACATAAATACTAACTTGCTTTCGAGGAGGCCTATGTTACCACAGTAGATACTGTTTAGAATTACTAATACTGTGAAGTCTCTAACCCTGTAAAGATGTTTTCTTTTAGCAAACCAACATAAAAAGTATTTCAAATGAATCCTTTACTTAAGTTCATACTATCTCTGATTAAAGCCACTGTCAAAATGCTACACAAATGATATTGTTTGTAAACTTGTGAACAGAAGTGTATGAAATAAATTAATTAACTCAACATGTTCCTGGTGACAGCACAAAAACTGAATTCAATGCCTGTTGTAAATTGAAAAGTTTTATTCTGCTTTTCAAAGAAGCCAAATATCACTTAATTTTAAAGCACATTAAGATCCTTTCAAATTACACCATACTTCATTTCCAACAGACTTGATATGAGATTTCTGCCAATTTTAGTGATTGTTTCTTTTATCTAACACATTTTAATATTACAATACTATAAGAGGAGTTGTGATGGAAATCCCTCTTATTCGATATATTTCTATTGTATAATTGCAAATAACATGTCATAATAATCAATGGTCCATTTTCTATAGACTAAGGAATGCACTTAGTTGACTCTCCTTGCAGTACTTTAATCAGTGGTTTGAATGCAAACTACTCAATATCCAATGATATTAGCCTAATATTTAATGACAAGTGCCAGTGAAACAGTGAGTTGTCATATGAATATTGTTGACTAGGCACTTGTAAACCTTGTTGTTTCCCATTGTTATGCATTAGTTCCGATCCCATTGACCGTTTCCATAGGCTAGATCTTTATAGGTGGAAACTATTCTGAATCTCCTTTGCAATGTATTTCTTCTATGCTAATTTTTTTTTAAAATTGTAGATGGTACACATTGCTGCAATAATACATCAGAATTAAAGGCATTGTACGTTGTATGTTGGCAATGATGGGTGTGTTGCCAAACAAACAGCTGAAATGTTGTGGATGCCATCAAACTTCCTGAATGTTGCTGGAGCTGCATTCATCCAAACCAGTGGAAAGTGTTCTATCACACTCCTGATTTGTGCCTTATAATTGATGGGCAGATACTGGGGAGATAAGAGGTGATTTATTCATGACAGAATTCCTAGCTTCTGAACTGCTTTATTGTCATTTTGTTTATATGGCTAGTCCAATTCAGTTCTAATCTATGTTAATCACCAGGATCTTGAAAGTAGAGGTTTCCATAAGGGCCATTGAATGTCAAGGGGTGATTGTTAGATTCTCTCTTGTTGATCATTTCTTGATACTTGTGTGAGGCAAATGTTGTTTGTCAATGATTAGCCTAAGGTTGGATATTATCTAGGTCTTGCTATATTTAAACATGGACTGCTTCAGTATTTGATGAGTTTTGAATGGAGCTGAGCCTTCCACAATAATCAACCAACATTCCTACTGCTGTCCTTTTATGAGGAACAAACATTATTTATGAAATAACTAAAAATCATTGGGTCTAGGACATGACCTGACAAATACATGCAATGATATTCTGGAGCTGAGTTGATTGACCTCCAACAACCATAACCATTTTCCTTTGTGCTAAATATAATTCCTACTAATTAAGAATTTTCCCTCTTATTCTTATTAACATGAAATTTGCTAGGGTTCCTTGATACCATACTCAGTTAAATGCTTCTTTGATGGCAGGGGCAGTAACCTTCATTTCACCTCTCAAGTTTAGCTGTTTTGTGATGCTTGGACAAAAACTATACTGAGATCAGGAGCTGACAAAACACTAACCATTAGTAAGCAAATTACTCCTGCTAGCCCCTTTTGAAACTTCGCTTATGATCAGGAATAGACTGATAGAGTGATAATTGATCTGGTTTGATTTATGGACAGAAAATACCTTGGCAAACTTCCACATTGTTGGGTAGATAGTAATGTATGCTGGAAATGTGTTGCTGGAAAAGCGCAGCAGGTCAGGCAGCATCCAGGGAACAGGAGAATCGACGTTTCGAGCATAAGCCCTTCTTTGAAGGTGATGGTTGACTTTGAAGAAGTGGCCAAAATCTGCAACACTTCCAGTGACAAACCTTTTGAATAAAATGGAAGAATGAGGATAAGAAAAACAATCCATTGAAAGCAACCAGTGACAAGACAAGGCTGAAGCATTTGCATCTATCTTCAATCAGAAGTACTCAAAGGTCGATCCATTTCAGCCTGCTCACGAGGTCCCTAGCATTACAGATGCAAGTCGTCCACCAATTCAAATTGCTTTACAGGGTGATATCAAGAAATTGCAAAGTAGACAGGCTCTGACAACATTCCGAATTCTGAAGACCTGTACTCCAGAGGTTGTAATGATCTGATCCAGTTCACTAGTAATGTATAAAAAGTGAACTGGATCAGATCATTACAACCTCTGGAGAACAGGTCTTCAGAATTCGGAATGTTGTCAGAGCCTGTCTACTTTGCAATTTCTTGATATCACCCTGTAAAGCAATTTGAATTGGTGGACGACTTGCATCTGTAATGCTAGGGACCTCGTGAGCAGGCTGAAATGGATCGACCTTTGAGTACTTCTGATTGAAGATAGATGCAAATGCTTCAGCCTTGTCTTGTCACTGGTTGCTTTCAATGGATTGTTTTTCTTATCCTCATTCTTCCATTTTATTCAAAAGGTTTGTCACTGGAAGTGTTGCAGATTTTGGCCACTTCTTCAAAGTCAACCATCGCCTTCAAATAAGTCCAAGTCAACTGCAGTTCAGCCTGGATATAGTATGGACTTACTACTACACATACGTTTTAAGATTCATTTTTGAAATTGCTGTAAAGCAACCACAGAATTGAGTTGATAACTCTTAAAGCACGTTACCCTTCACTTCACAAAGCAATCAGATATTTCCAACTCAGTAAAGGACTGAGCATGAGAGCCGTCATTATGCAACCAAAGTATAAAATAAGGCTTAGTGTCTCACTTCTGGAAGGAGCCTGATGTAAGTCAAATTAGATTCAATTAGCCTATAGTCAACTTCATCTGACTAACTTGGGGAGGGTATGCTGACATTACTTTATTATTTTAAGTTTAAATCCTTGGTACTAAAGCTATTGGATTTGAGAGGAAGTTGTGATAGTTTGCTTCTTACTCTTTCTGATGTAAAACATTACACCATAAACATGATTTCACATAATAACTGAAAAGAACAACTCTGTGAAGTCGACTGCTATGTGCATCTTCTATATCAGGCATTCACACAAATTCCTTTCTCAGTCATACTACTGTATTGTGGACTGTTTCATGTTATAGATTCTTGGAAATAGATTGAGAACAGTCATGCTCATATTTTAGAGAACTGTTAACCTTCAAAAGGAGGTTACTTTTCTTCCTTATGAGCTGACTGAAGTCAGAGCCCGGATGTAAAATGATCATTTTTGGCCTCCTTATGATCTGCAATCTCTTTAAGTATAGCTTTCATTTTACTCTTTGCTAAGCTGAAGAACATAGTTGATGAATCAGTGCTTCGTTGAGATGGATCAATGGCACTGTATTAACCGCATTTTGATTTAGGAACCGCTACACATTGCCACATTTGTCACATTAAAACACTATCAATTGCAGAATGTGTTTTTGCATTTTAGTTATTTGATGGCCAACTGGATACAAATTGAAAAATCTGGACTGCCCAATGTTTAGGGCAATGACAGACACCCACATTTAAGTGGAAAGCAACACCATTTTGATGAATTAATAAGTTTTGTATCAAATATGTGGGTACTGTTTCAATTATATATTTTCCTCTTGGTATTTTTTTTTTGGATTGTTACACAATCCAGGTGAATTGGCCATGCTAAATTGCCCGTAGTGTTAGGTAAGGGGTAAATGTAGGGGTATGGGTGGGTTACGCTTCGGCGGGTCGGTGTGGACTTGTTGGGCCGAAGGGCCTGTTTCCACACTGTAAAGTAATCTAATCTAATGTGCCAGCTGTTCGGTCTTTATTTATTCCTGTTTACAGCTGAATTAACACATGGGCCGAAGGCAGCACGAAATGGTGCCATGTTGCACTTAAGAATTATCAAAGTTTACATGATAAAATGAAAACAAATCTTATGTACTAATTATGCTTCTCTTTTATAAGAGAAAGAACCAGAAATTATTGACTTTCACTCAATCCTCCTCCACTCACATACAATGTGCTGCTTCTAAGCTCAAAATCCTGGTTAACATCTTTCTCTCATCTTTATAGCTCTCTTCCTCATGTTCTCTTTTGCTTTTAGCCTAACCTTTTCCACCTTGCTCCCTCTCCTCATTTGGTTCTTTGTCTCAGACCATCACTGCCTATCCTGATCCTACATACTTAGCAGTGTCACTTAATGTCTCCGCACTGACATCTCTTTTCCATCTCCAAAGGCTTTTCTACTTCTAAGGGAAATTGAGACTGAGTAGCAATGAGCGAGTAATTAAATACTACATTTCAATGCACACCCTTTAAAAGAGAATGTAAAAATGGTAGCTGTGAGCTTCGTGGTTTTAAACATTGGAAATATCATAGAGTCATACAGCACAAAAACAGACTCTTTAGTCCAATCAATGCATGTTGACCATAATCCCAAACTGATCTGGTCCCACCTGCCTGTGCCTGACCCATATCCCTCCAAATATTTCTTACTCATGTAGTTATCTAAATGTCTTTTCAATGTTGTAACTGTACCTGCATCCAGCACTTCCTCTGGAAGTTGCTTCCACTAATGAACTACTCTCTGTGTAAAAGAATTGCCCCAAATGTATTTTTCAACTTTTCTCCTCTCAACTTAAAAATATTCCCCATTGTCTTGAAGTCCACCACACAGGGGAAAGACACCTTCCATTCACCTTATCTATAACCTCTTATTATTTTATAAACCTCCATAAGTTCACCTCTCAATCTCCTATGCTCCAGGAAAAAAAAGTCCCAGCCTATCCAGCCTCTCTTTATAACTCAAACCCTCCATTCCTGGCTACACCTTTGTAAAACTCTTCTAAACCTTCTCTAGCTTAATAAAATCTTTCCTATGTCATCATCAATTACAGAGACTAGAACTAGCCGCAGTCATGTTTTGATCATTAAAAGAACATGTGCTACAAGATAGCAATGTTGTTTGATTCCAGTCTGAAGAAATGAAATGGTAATCTCTCCTTTTTCTCCCTATGCTTTCTGTAAGTGTTAGCAATTAAAACTATTTCTTTGAAGTCTTACCTCAGTCAGGTACATGATATAGGCCTTGCTGTAATAAATCGGTGATATGAATCGTGATAAGACAAATGAATTGTTTGTATAATGAACAAATCAATTTATGTATTTTGAACTGAGAATAAACTCATTGGCTTTTCTTTACAGCTAACTTGGATGATTTTCGCATGGCACAAAAAGTGCTTTATCAAAAATTGATGGAAAAGACAGAAACACGTCCGATTCAACAATGGAATTTCTCCCTTTGAGCAGAAAAAATAAATATCTGTTGAATTTCCAAAAAGGCTTGATAAAATTGATGAAAAAATATCATTTTAAACAATCACGAAATTAAAAGTACACCTTTGATGGGAAATAAAGATTGATGAATAATTGATTTCATAGAGTTCTTACAGTGTGGAAACAGACCATTTATCCAACAATTCCACACTGACCCTCCAAAGAGTAACCCCACCCACACCCTACCCTACTAATGTACATTTACCACTGACTAATGCACCTAACCTACACATCCCTGAACACTATGGGTAATTTAGCATAGCCAATTCACCTAAGCTGTACATCTTTGGCCTGTGGGAGGAAACTGGAGCACTTAGAGGAAACCCACGCAGACACAAGGAAAATATGCAAACTCCACACAGCCAGTCATCTGAGGCTAGAATCAAACCTGGATCTCTGGTGCTGTGAGGCAACAGTGCTAACCACTGAGCCACCATGCCACATTGCAGTTAAATCAAATATAATAAAATTATGCTTTATGATAATTCACCTAAGAAGAGATGTTAATCCATGAGTTAATGGTGTCATAAAAATAGCACAGAGCAGTTTTTAAGTTCTGGTAGGCTTTTTTACAAGTTATTTTATTGCAACATGATTTCAGGCCCCTACCTTCCTCATACTTTTCTTGATCGACTCAGATTGTCAGGCCTGTTGTTTCCCATTTAAAAAAAGAGAGATTCTCAGTTGATGATAATTCCAGTCCTTTAGTCAGAGGCGAAATATCAAAGTGCAAGCAAAATAAATTTTACCAGATATTAGATATGCAGATAACTGTTTACCCTGCCGGACCAAGAACTTTGAACCTGTGAAAAATCAATTAAAAATGCTCAATTGCATTTCAACTAAGTTATGCAAACTAAAACCTCAATTCGACAAATATAATTGCAGACGATAAGAGTGTGAGCAATTGAAATTCTGATGGATTGAGAAGAAAACAGTCCAACAAGGCAGTCTGGTGTTCTTCTTGTACACAGTGTAGCAAATGACAAAGCATGAATGAGGTACACTTGGCTGAATATGTTCCAGAAATAGGATGATACAAGAGTTTGTACATGGTTTTACCTGATGGTACTTAACAGATAAGTGAACAGAAATCACATGCATTACTAGTGATAGCCAACCCTGTATTTATACAGTGTGATAGATAATATCATTCCTTGGTACATTATAATCTTTTAGTCAATACTGGAAAAAAGAACAAACTATTAAAATGGCTGTTGCAAATCATGTTAACCATAGGCATTTGAGTAAAAGTCTTATCTTTTAAGCATATACCTGATTAAATATGGACATTCAAATTGTTTTAAGAACAAGCATCCTTTGTTTGAGGATGACCAACCCAAAAGCACTATAGAATTTCTCGTCTACTTGCCTCTATGTTCTATTCAGATCAAGAGGAAGCATCAAAACTCAATTGTAGCAGGTAGAAGTGAATGGACCATATCAGTTTTCCATTGTATGAAAATAGTTTCCCCACCTACACTGGACAGATGACCCTCAAAGATTTGAAACAACAACAGAGATTAATCTAAACATATAAACTGCTTTTTTAAAAACACAATTTGAACTTGTAAATACCACATAATGAGAAAACCATATTGCTATCTGCTTTAACGCAACTCAAAATTGTTTGCTGACTGTTCCACCAAAGCTATCAAACCCAGTCAAAAATAAGTCAATCAGCCATAGAAATTCACAGCTATACTCTATAGTTCTAATGGAAAGAAGGATTCCCAACAAATTCCAATGTCAAGTTCACCTGAAAGCCAACCTGTAGGAATACTGCTCTTTGAAATCCACATTCCACCAAGAATTGTTTGTTCATTGAAACCTTCGCTACAACTTTAAAGCATCACCTTAATTTGAGAAATCAAGCCTAACTCGTAAGAGGTAAAGGATTGAAACTAGAAAATGAGCTATCCATAATTTGGACAGGTTTTAAATCTTTATCTCTGATCAATGTGTTTGCAAATGTACATGTGGAAATGAATGTGAGAGTTGAGAGCATTTTAAATTCAGGACACAAATACATTTCTTTAATTAAGATAAAAGTTTGCTGCTACTGGAATTATTTAATTGGAATATTTGTTTTGCTGAGAAATCTCTGTATAATTGCTACACAAAACAAGATCAAGCTTTACAAGTGTATAGACCTGAACTACCAACCATTGTGCCCGTTGATGCATCATAAATTGAATACATAACATTGTTTTCCAAATTCAAAAAGATGGCAAAACATAACTAGTTTACTGTATACCAAGATCCATAACTGAATAGAATATAGATACATAGATTGAAGCACTATTGGAAGCACAGCCAGAAAAAGAAGCAATAGCAGCTGCTTGAGCATGCAAAACAAAAACAAATTGTATTTGGGATTGCAGTTCAAAACTGAAACTGGCCATAAGCCACTGGTAAACTTGACAAATACAAAATAAATTTAAAAAAAAACTGCTTAAGACCTAAAGATTCAGATTAATGTAATTTCAATAAGATCACACAGCTAAATATGATCAAGGGGCATATGAAACCACTACTGATATAATATTGAGAATAACTATTAATTATCTCATGCAGGAAAAGAAGAGCTCCTATGAAGGAGGATTAGTTTTTAAATCATTAGCCGCTAGCTACTTGCCAATAATAGCAAAACACTAGCAAAACTGTATTCATTGGATTTTAGAAGATTAAGGGGAGATCTAATAGAAACTTACAAGATAATACATAGCTTGACGAGGGTGGACGCTAGGAAATTGTTTCCGTTAGGCAATGAGACTAGGACCCGTGGACACAGCCTTAGAATTAGAGTGGGTAAATTCAGAACAGAAATGCGGAGACATTTCTTCAGCCAGAGAGTGGTGGGCCTGTGGAATTCATTGCCTCAGAGTGCAGTGGAGGCTGGGACGCTAAATATCTTCAAGGCAGAAATTGATAAATTCTTGATGTCACAAGGAATTAAGGGCTACGGCGAGAATGCGGGTAAGTGGAGTTGAAATGCCCATCAGCCATGATTGAATGGCGGAGTGAATTCGATGGGCCGAATGGCCTTACTTCCGCTCCTATGTCTTATGGTCTTATGGTCTTAAAATATTAGATCAGTTGGACAAAATGCAAACTTTTTACTCTGGGGCAAAGAGAAAGGCAAATGAAGGTCGAAGAGAGCATGAAACATTGGCCTTCAGGATGCAGGAGTGAAGCTGCTGAGTGCAGATATCCAATAACCTTAAAGAGAATATTGTGCAGGATTGAGAAGATTGGCAAAATCATCATTACAGTACCTCTGTAAAGGTTAGTAAGATTTTGGGGAGAGGTGCTTGAGGATGCGTATACATTGTCTAAGAACAAATACTTGAGGAGTTGCAATGTAAAGGGTTAATACTTGAGAGTGCACATAAGAGACTTTGTCAAAGATTTAGGCATGATCACAGGATGATGAAGAAATTCTGAAGAGGGAGCAACAGCCTGGACCCCATGATTAGCTAAATTACATACAGTTTCATATAAATAAAGAATTAGCTTGAAAAATCAGCAAATGTAACTGCATCTCTTACTTAATGCAGTGGAGGCTAAATATCCTTGAAGGTACCACAAGACAAAACAGAGATCAAAGACTAATGGGGTCAATTAAAACCAAAACAATATTTCAGTTTTTGCATCAACTCAATTATTCATTCTTACTTTTCATGATTTTCTCTTATGATGAATAATAACAACTTGAGTGTTATGTCTAATAATATTGCAACCAATTAATTTGGTACAAAATGATAATTGGTCAGACAATGATAATTGATTATTTTAACTGCATTCCCTCACTATTTTTACCTTATGTTCACTGCAAAAATAGTATCTTTATGTGTGTGGTGAGCGGAGCGAATGGATAAATTTTAGCATGGTATATTGCTGACATTCTATTGCTTTTCTGCTATCTCCAAACTATTGCGTTCTGGCAAAAACAAATTTTTAGATTTCTCTCTTTATTAACCTTACGTATGGCAACAGTACAATGCTAAAAATAGATCAGGAACACAATATTTAAAACAATGAAGGTAGTGCTGGCCCACTGAGAGGAAGGTTTAGACAGGATAGATCTAGTGAATCCTTAGAAGAATATAAAGGAAGTAGGAGTATACTTAAGAGGGAAATAAGGAGGGCAAAAAGAGGACATGAGATAGCTTTGGCAAATAGAATTAAGGAGAATCCAAAGAGTTTTTACAAATGCATTAAGGACAAAAGGGTAACTAGGGAGAGAATAGGGCCCCTCAAAGATCAGCAAGGCAGCCTTTGTGTGGAGTCGCAGAAAATGGGGGAGATACTAAATTAGTATTTTGCACCAGTACTTACTGTGGAAAAGGATATGGAAGATATAGACTGTAGGGAAATAGATGGTGACATCTTGCAAAATGTCCATATTACAGAGGAGGAAGTGCTGGATGTCTTGAAATGGGTAAAGGTGGATAAATCCCCAGGACCTGATCAGGTGTACCCGAGAACTCTGTGGGAAGCTAGAGAAGTGATTGCTGGGCCTCTTGCTGAGATACTTGTATCATCAATAGCCACAGGTGAGGTGCCAGAAAACTGGAGGTTGGCTAACGTGGAGTCACTGTTTAAGAAGTGCGGTAAAGACAAGCCAGGGAACTATAGACCAGTGAGCCTGACTTCAGTGGTGGGCAAGCTGTTGGAGGGAATCCTGAGGGACAGGATGTACATGTATTTGGAAAGGCAAGGACTGATTAAGAATAGTCAACATGGCTTTGTGCCAGGGGAAATCATGTCGCACAAACTTGATTGAGTTTTTTGAGGAAGTAACAAAGAGGATTGATGAGGGCAGGGTGGTAGATGTGATCTATATGGACTTCAGTAAGGCGTTCGACAAGGTTCCCCATGGGAGACTGATTAACAATGTTGGATCTCACAGAATACAAGGAGAACTAGCCATTTGGATATAGAATTGGCTCAAAGGTGGAAGACAGAGGGTGGTGGTGGAGGGTTGCTTTTCAGACTGGAGGCCTGTGACCAGTGGAGTGCCTCAAGGATCGGTGCTGGGTCCTGTACTTTTTTGTCATTTGCATAAATGATTTGGATGCGAGCATAAGAGGTACAGTTAGTAAGTTTGCAGATTACATCAAAATTGGAGGTGTAGTGGACAGCGAAGAGGGTTACCTCAGATTACAACAAGATCTTGACCGGATGGGCCAATGGACTGAGAAGTGGCAGATGGAGTTTAATTCAGATAAATGCGAGGTTCTGAATTTTGGGAAAACAAATCTAAGCAGGACTTATACACTTAATGGTAAGGTCCTAGGGAGTGTTGCTGAACAAAGAGACCTTGGAGTGCAGGTTCATAGCGCCTTGAAAGTGGAATCGCAGGTAGATAGGATAGTGAAAAGGCGTTTGGTATGCTTTCCTTTATTGGTCAGAGTATTAGAGTACAACAGTTGCGGCTGTACAGGACATTGGTTAGGCCACTGTTGGAATCTTGCGTGCAATTCTGTTCTCCTTCCTATCGGAAAGATGTTGTGAAACTTGAGAGGGTTCAGAAAAGATTTACAAGGATGTTGCCAGGGTTGGAGGATTTGAGCTATAGGGGGAGGCTGAACAGGCTGGGGCTGTTTTCCCTGGAGTGTCAGAAGCTGAGGGGTGACCTTATAGAGATTTACTAAATTATGAAGGGGCGTGGATAGGGTAAATAGGCAAAGTTTTTTCCCTGCGGTCAGGGAGTCCAGAACTAGAGGGCCTAGGTTTAGGGTGAGAGGGAGAAGATATAAAAGAGACCTACGAGGCAACGTT
Source organism: Chiloscyllium plagiosum (assembly GCF_004010195.1). NCBI lineage: Eukaryota > Metazoa > Chordata > Chondrichthyes > Orectolobiformes > Hemiscylliidae > Chiloscyllium > Chiloscyllium plagiosum. Next base: position 37,239,900 of record NC_057736.1, on the reverse strand, counting down.
TTCACACAGAGGATGGTGCGTGTATGGAATGACCTGCCAGAGGAAGTGGTGGAGGCTGGTACAATTGCAACATTTAAGAGGCATTTGGATGGATATATGAATAGGAAGGGTTTGGAGGGATATGGGCCGGTTGCTGACAGGTGGGACTGGATTAGATTAGATTAGATATCATTACATTGTGGAAACAGGCCCTTTGGCCCAACAAGTCCACACTGACCCGCCGAAGCGAAACCCACCCATACCCCTACATTTACCCCTTACCTAACACTACGGGCAATTTAGCATGGCCAATTCACCTGACCTGCACATCTTTGGACTGTGGGAGGAAACCGGAGCACCCAGAGTAAACCCACACAGACACGGGGAGAACGTGCAAACTCCACACAGTCAGTCGCCTGAGGCGGGAATTGAACCCGGGTCTCTGGCGCTGTGAGGCAGCAGTGCTAACCACTGTGCCACTGTGCCGCCCATAATCCAATCCATGGATTGGATTGGGATATCTGGTCAGCATGGATGGGTTGGACTGAAGGGTCTGTTTCTATGCTGTACATCTTTATGACTCTATGAATCTATAACTAAAAGTAAAGAACCTCTCTCAAACATATTCCTCACAGACTATTGCATTATTCAAGATGTGTTGATGACAGTCTTTTCAAAGCCATATCCTATATGGACACCACAATATTTGAGTTTGGCCTGAGTGGGTCAAGAATGCATTTGTATGCTTGCCTTGATTTGCAGAGGAAGAGAATATAAGAACTGCTAGGTTACACTCGAAATGTAAAACTCATTAATTTTGTAACAGCAGTACTACTGACCATTGTTCTGGCCACTGGATTACAGACAAAACTGTAATTGTAACAGGGAGGAGATTCATGCAAAATATCTTGAGCTGTTGACCTTCAGTTATGATTGTGGGAATAAATAAGTCTTTTTTGCTGACAGGCAGTGACTTGCAAGGATCAAAGCTTCAGCTCCAGCTCATCACAATAGATATAAGTGACCAGATACAGGAACCAAGTACAACATTTTCCAGTTTGTTGATGCCACAAAATTGAGCAGGATTGTGAATTGCAATGAGGGTGCAAGGTGGTTCCAAGGTGATTTTGATGAGTTGAGTGAGTGAGCAAACACATGTCAAATGCAATACAATGTATTTAAATATGAAGTCATACATTGTAGTGTGAAGAATAGAAGGGAAGGATATTATTCAAATGGTGATATATTGGGAAGTGTGTATATACAATGGGATCTGGGTATCTTTTTCCATCAGTCAATGAAAGTAGACAGGCAGGTGTAGCAAGCAATTAGGAAGGCAAATACTATTTTGGCCTTAATTACAGGAAGGTGTGAATTTCAGAAGTAGAGTATCTTACAGCAGTCATACAGGGCCTTGGTCTAACTACACCAGAGGTACTGCACGTGGTTTTGGTCTCCCTATCTAGAAAAGTTTAAAAATCAGGTTATAACCAACAGGTTTATTTGGAAGCACTAGTTTTCAGAATGCTGCTCCTTCATAAGGTGGTCTCCACAACCTAGTTGTGTGATTTTTAACTTTGTCCACGCCAGTCACCTCAAAGTCATGGCTGCCTGTGAATACTATACTCGCAATAGAGGTAGTGCAATGGAGGTTCACTAGCGTGATACCAAGACTGGCAGGACTGCCCTGAGAGGAAAGATTGGTTCAGCTGGGTCCTTATTCACTAGATTTTAGAAGGATTATAGGAGATCTGATTGAAACAGATAAATTTCTAGCAGGACTGGGCAGACTGGATGCAGGAAAGATATTTTCACTGGATGTGGAGTCTAGAACTGGGTAACACAGACTTAGGATGTGTGATAGACTATTTCAGACTAAGATAAAGAATAATGTTTATTCACTCAGATTGTAGTGAACCTGTGGAATTCTCTATCACAGAAAATGTGGAAGTGAAATCACTGAATATATTCAAGATACATTTTTAGATTTTCAAAGACATCAAGGGACATGGGGAGAAAGTGAGAATATGGCAGTGGGATTGAGGATTGACCATGGTTATCTCGAATTGCGGAGGAGGTTTGTCGTATTAAATGGCCTATTTCTTTCTTCTATGTTTCTTTGCATGAGAAAATTACACGTAAGTTATGTTTTTTTCTTGGAACAGAGGACTTTAGCGGGAGACCTTCTTGAAGTGTTAATGTTACACATTAAGCATTACGAGAATGACAGTCCAATCAGAACCAGGAATGTGATTTCTGTGTGATACCCGTGCTGTAGGGAACGTTCAGCAAGCCAAAACAGGCCCTGGTTGAAACCTGGGTAAACGTTTACCTCAAATTCAGCATTAGGCTTCACTGCTAACTTGTCATTTTACTCGAGAGACATCTCAGCTAGTAACTGCAAACAGCATGAGCAAATCTAAAATCGATGCTGTAATGGCAAAATCTTGATGTCCCAATGACTTCCTCCTTGCAGCCATTTAATCTTACCCTATATTCACTGATGTGGAAGAAAAAAAAATCAATTATTATTTGAAAATGAAACTATTAGAAATAGCTCCAACCTTTAACTGCCAAGCTCAATGATTTCAAATAGCATTTAAATTGAGATTCGGGCAAAATCTTCATATCAATGCACACAATTAAAATCCTGAGATGAACATTGTTTTCAAGTGCATTTAAGGTCTTACAACTCTTGATAATCAATGAGCAAAATCTCAAAATAAAAAATGGGACTTTCTCCAACAGGTTAAAAATCTGAACTTTCTCTGTTGTAACTGCTGAACAACAATTCCTGTCTCCATGCATGTGTAATCCTGATGAATTTTTGTTTTATATTTATGTTCTAAATGAATAGTTCAAGGCAACTTCAGGGCTGAATCAAAGAGGAGATGGGATGGACTCAGAAATAATGGTAACTCAACACCAAACATCAACCTAATCCCAGTACCATCTTGAATTGAGTCTCATTGCAAGTCTTTGCCTCTGTCAATACATAATTCAACACGGGAAAGGATGTGAGAACATCCTTGACTGTGAAAATTCTACTCAGTTACTACTGTGGTGCCTGAAGATACACCAATGTGACTTACTATGGTGCATTTGCCCTTGACCCAATAAGCATTCTAGTGTCAAGTTAATTTGAATAATTCAAAAGGCAGTTCCTTATGTATGGGGTTGCTATGGGAGAGTGAAAAACACTGTGGCTTCTAACCTAATGGGTCCGGTGACGTTAGGATGAGGACAAGGATTGGGTTTGACTGTCAAGTCTTACCAAGCAGGTCAATGCTTCAGGAGAGGAACAGGGTTTCTCATTAAGATCACAAGGTTTTTTTTTGCAAACAATCTTATCAATTTGCCCAAATTTTTGAAGCCTTACTAAAATGGGGGCTTTCATCAACTGACCACTAATTTGCTGATTAATAAAACAGACAAAGGCAATTGACAGATATTTCTCTAGCTGTTTGAAATGACAAAGCTTTTTTTTATCAGCACAGGAATACCAAATAGATAAGAGTGAATAACAAGCAAAATATTGACTTGCAATCTCCTTCATTCTTGCCGCTCTGCATAAGTAAAGGCACCAGCTACAGCTCTCCTTCAATTAATGTTTGCAGCAACTCAGTCTTGCATAACCAGACAACTTGGGTCCATTGATGACAACTTGTCAGCAAAATAATATACAAAGGCACTGAATAATATCGATTTTCAGATGCTTACAATGTAAAACCTAACCAAGGTGTTCCTCAACATTTGCAAGTGCAGCAGCTTCGCACTTCTTAACTGGTTCCCAAGGTTGGAATTTGCACAATTCTGCTTTCTGCTTTCCCTTGGGAATGTCTCCTGTTCCTGTACTGTCCCTAGAGGCTTCTACTTTCTTGTTGTTCACTTTTGATCCTTGTGAATTCTTTCATAAATACAGATGAGCTGTGAAAGAAAGAGGAATGTGTCTTGTCTATCTTTCTACTATGCCTTGGACAGAATTACTGCAGATGCTGGAATCTGCACTGAAACCGAAAAATGCTGGAGATCACAATGGGTCAGGCAGCATCCATGGAGAGAAACATGAAGTCATCTCTGATGGAGAGTCATCTAGACTCAAAACATTAGCTTGCTCTCTCTCCATGGATTCTGTCTGAACCGCTGTGGTCTCCAGTATTTTTTGTTTTATACTATACTTGTTTAATTGTCCTCCAAGTCAGCAACTGAGAAATCTCTTCACCTGGATTGAATGGGTTAACGTCAAAGAGAGTATAGAATGGGAATCAAGTGCTTCTTACATTAGACCCAGTGTAGCACGTTATACATTAGGAAGTGAAAATAGCAATTCATTCTCATGTGAGGAAATCAACTTATTTATCCTGCTTGGGACTTCTCATGCTGCACACTAGCTTCAAATCAACTCAAGAACTTATTCCTAACTCGTTTCATTGATATTCTGAGCACAGCCAATACAATGCTGCACAACCTACATAGAACAAGTCCAGAATATGATGGAGTACTTTTCATTCACTCTAATGACATTCCAAAAACAAGATAAAGCAGCCTGCTTGATTGGCACAGCATCTGCTGGCCCAAACACACCCACTTAGAACACAATGTATCATACTTGTTGCACTGTAGTCAAGGCTTATTTTAAAATGTCTCTCAAACCAGTAGCTTCCACAAGATGGAGGGACAGGGTGAGTGGGTTCACCAGCACCTTCAAGATTTCCACAATGTAATACGCCATCCTAACTTGAACATGTATTTCCATTCTTTCATTGTCACCTGGTCAAAATCTTAGAATCCTTCAATGGAACTTTCCATTGTAAGCACTCTGTCCTTTGGGCCAGGAGACCCTGGATTCAAGCACCAGTGAGGTTTTGTTGCCTCATGGATACAGTAGTAATAAACATTCCACTAGTTAGTTTGGTGCTCCAACATGATATGAACATATAATGGCACAGGAGTTTGACACAGCAACACTGAAGGAACGGTGATATATTTACAAATCAGGATGGCGAATGGAATGGTGTTGAATCTGCAGGCATGAGTGTTCCTGTGAATCTGTTGCCTTTGTCGCTTCAGATGGTAGTGGCTATTGGTTTAGAAGAAACTGCGAAAGAAGCTTTGATGAATTTCTGCAGTACATTTTGTAGATAGTACACACTGCTATTACTACGTATAAATGTTTGTGGATGTGATGCCAATCAAGCAGGTTGTTTTCTCCTGGACAGTATCAAGCTCCTTGAATGTTGTTGGAACTGCACCCATCCAGGCAAGTGGGGGATATTCCATTGCTTTCTGATATGTTTCTTGTAGGCAGTGCATAGACTTTTGAGGAGCCAGGAAATGAGTTACTTACTGCATAATTCCCAGTCTCTGACCTGCTCCTATAGCCACAATAATTATATACATAAAATAAAGAACTGTGGATGCTGGAGATCTAAAAGAATAACAGAAATTACTGACAAAACTGGCACATCCAGTGACTCTTTACCAGAACCGGTACATAGCTATACAGTGTATGCTTTTGGAGATAGCCCCAGTTCAGTTTCTGGTCACTGATAACCCAGGATGTTGATAGTGGGGGATTTCAGTGATGGTGATGCTATTAAATGTCAAGGAACAGTGGTTGGATTCTCTAATATAGCTTGAATGATCAATATTTATGTGAAAACGTGGATATTAGGGCTGACTATTAATTTCTGCTGCCCAGAAGAAATCACAAGAGGTTGCAAATAAAATGGAATAAGGGTAATATCCAATCTTTCATTGAATTCATGAACCTTTCAGTCTACATAGTTTATGACCATCTATAGACCCATCAGAGTAGTCTGATAAATTACTTTTTTACCTAATAATAACTGAGCAAGGACCTATTAAAACAATTTCACCCACTTCATTTACAAATTTAGACCCTGATTTTTACTCTTGGCCATTAAAAATGGAGATGGAATGGGACGAGACTTCCAGGCAGGATTTTCTGATTGCCTATAAAATATACCTCTGGGATGCTTTTAAAATTTGTCCAGTTGAAGACCATTGTGAGCCTGTGTAGATAAGTCAGAGATGAGTGATAATGGGGATGAGTCAAATACTGTGGATAGCAGAGAGGTTGAAGATCAGGGGATCAGGGCATTGTTAATAGTGGAAGATGAGGTGAATCATTGGTAGATTGTGCAATGGGTAAAGAGCCAAGACTTCTTAGGCATAGTGATGTTATTATGGGCTTCAGGACCCTGAAGCAAACTTGTGATAATATCTTGGAGCTACACATCACTGAACACAAATAGCACAGCACGGGCAGAACTACTTCATATGAGACCAGTCTAGACCAAACCACTCTGCACTCACTCTGGAAGATTCACATGAGCACATGGACATGAACACATAAGAAAATAAATTCATTCCTCACCTACTTTAACTACAAAATCAGAGTCTGATGTCTCTATGATTACCATGTAAAGCAGAATTTAGTATTGTAGTGATTGGAATCAGATGGATCTTGTTGACTATGAGATCCTTGATTGGGGTTGTTAATCTGGAAAAATCAGAGACACCCTGGCTGACCAATATTAACAGGAGATGTCCTACACTTGCACACACACGACATGGGTGCTGGGGAAAATATAAGCACTACCTCTGTTAGGCAATATTGTGGGGGGGAAATATAGAGTCGCCTCAGTTTAGAATCTCCTCAGTTCAGAGCACTGACTCTGAGCTGGCTGGGAACTGCCAGTGTACTGTGCACAAATAAATAAAGGGTGGCTTAGTGAAGGGATGCCAGCATCTGTGCAGTTATTTCACCATCCCGATGCCTTTTAAATGCTGTAATTGTACCAGCCTCCACCACAACAGAAATATAACTGAGAGATTAGAATCTCCTCAGTTCAGGGGACTAACTCTGAGCTAGCTGGGCCACAGCTAACATTCTGTGCGAAAGTAAATAAAGGATGAATTGATGACAATATACCAGCTTCTGCGCAGCTACTTCAAGTATCAAAAATAATAAGCACTGTTACTTTGAAGTCAACATTTTGCCTTCTCCTCTAAGTTTGGCATAATGTGGCATCAAACCACATGATAAAAGTAGTGGAACCACTCCTGTTGCTTCTGAACAGCAAACACAGTTGTAAATGCATGATAGTATGGGTTTTTTCATCCTTTTAATGGCTGGGATTCCTGAGCCCTGGGAAAGTCAACAAGATGGGTGGAAGATAAAAATGTTGATGAAATGAAATTGGATAGCCTTTTTAGAAGATGTGCTGATTGGTCATCTTCTGAGGGGAGATTTTTGCCCACTCCCTACCCATCAATAAACCATATCCATTAAAAGCAGAACAGGATAAGTCGGAGGTACATTTGCGGTACATTTTTCAATGTTTGCCCACCGCCTGTCCCCAATCCACTTGACCTTGGAGATTAAACTTTTCCCAATGTACCTTTGAACTTTGAATTTGTAGTTCATAGAATGATACTGCACACAAGAGAATCTGACAGCTTTTGTGTCTGTCATGGCTCATTGAAAAATCTATTCAAATAGTCTCACTCACCTTTCTTTAACTATACCTTTAAAAATGTTCTCCTTCACAGATATATTCAATTCCATTTTCAAGATTGATTCTTATACATGTTTCTACTTGTTCTCCAGACAGCACAACCCAAATCATAGCAACTCATTTCATCTTACCTCTGGTTCTTTTGCAAATTTCCTTTGTAGTATAAGGAGTTCAATCTGACTGTGTGATGTGCTAATGACAGGGAATATATCATCGCAGGAAATGATGTGATGCATCTGAATAAATAATAACCAAAATTTACTCGGTCATCTAAATTTGAGCTAAATTAGAATGAAATATGGAGATAACATATGAAACCAGTTTATTTCAAGTATTTCTGTAAGGCAGAAGGAACGTATATTTTTGCTTGCATCAAGTCTTGAAGTCTGCAGTAATTGTCTGAACTATTTGGAAAGGCCAAAAATTTGTTCATAACACACACAGTGAATCAGATGTGACAATGTAAACTATTTATCAACTGGCTTTGTGAATGCCATCAAATTGTGCTGTGTAAATATCATACAGTTGATTGGATGAAGTATAAGTGGTGAACAGCGAGTCAAAGTTCATTAAAAGAAAGAGATATATTAATTTTGAAGGAGACACAAGGAAGTCTGAATGAATTAATTGATCAAATTGACCTGGAAATCCTAACACACTTCTGATGTTTGCATGTTTTCAAACTGATCATTTTCTGTGGACTGGCTAGTGTTAAAGACATTGAAGTTCTTTTATGTGGGAAAAGTATAAAAGCAATTTTCCACACAGCAAAAAGTTAGCTCACTTGGGAAAGAGGTTGACACAAGGCTAAAACGAGCCTGCTGATCATTCCTGAAGAAGGGCTTATGCCCGAAACGTTGATTCTCCTGCTCCTCAGATGCTGCTTGGCCTGCTGTGTTTTTCCAGCACCACATTTTTCAACTGCTGATCACCTATTCTGGTCTGATCTTCAGACAAGTCTATGTAAAAGGGTTCATTTGTGATTGTAAGCATTTTATAAGTAAGATGTTTGTTTTTTTTTGTAGTGGTCTTTGCTTTAATAAGGAACATTGAGTATACTCCATTGTCAGAACTTCCTTGGGTTTTTAACATTTAGAGTAAACCCGATTGACCGGGAAAAGTTGCAATAGATGCTGACACATGATTGCTCCCTCTTGCAGCCTTGTGGCAAGATCAAGCCACTGTAAGATGTACCTTAAATAAAGGTAATGTTTGTTTTTTTCTCAACAGTCTCTGTAAATTTTCTTTAGCAGCACAAAAATTGAGATCAAGAGTATGAGAAAGTTTACTTCTTCTTAGGTGTTGATCTTTCTGCTACTGAATAGGGTTTCCACTATTTCCCCCCTCAAGAAAACAAAACCTTCAAGATTTTAACATCTCTTTTTCTTAACCTTCTTTCTTCTAAAGATGAAGTGCTTATGCCTGAAACGTCGACTCTCCTGCTCATTGGATGATGCCTGGCCTGCTGTGCTTTTTCCAGTGCCACACTTTTCAACTCTGACTCTCCAGCATCTGCAGTCCTTAATTTCTCCTCTCTTGTAAAGAGGACAACACAACTGTCTCCTTGTAGCTGAGGTGCCATTTACCTCATGTCACTCCAGTAAATCTTCTTTATACCCTCTTTAACAGCTTGACATTCTTCCTGAAAAATGGTACCCAGAATACCCCTTTGAGACCTAACCTCTGTTTTAAAGAAATTTGACATAACTTCTTTACTATGCAGATTCTTACTCTGTTTATAAAACCAAGGATCCTTTCTTTTCAAATAGCCTTCTCAAATTAACCAGGTATTTTCAGTGATTTGTGTGCACACACCCAGGTCTTTTTGCTCCTACACTTCCTTTAAAATTGTATCATTTAGCAAATTGTTTACATTCTCTTTGTTCATTAATAATTAGAATCATGTATAATTAGTTAGAAAGTAACTGTTGCAAATAACCTCAGGTTCTTTTGATAAATATGTTCTGTAGTTTGGTTATTCATTTGTGTCTGGGTTTAATCTGCTTTTTCTATGAATGTTTTATTTCCCAATGGATTTTCACAAGATTCATTACTAAGCCTCAATGTTGGCCAACAGAGACACTGCAGGATTCATAAGCCTGAATAATGTTGAGCTGAAGCAGCACTATGCAAATCTTGGCAAGGTATCATGATTTGGGCATATCGATCAATCTCGAGAATACTACTGTATTTTGCTCTCTTCAAAGTTGATGCACTTCTTTCTCCATTTTCGTTCCAGTGTTTGGATAAACAAACTGGGCCAAGTTCAGAATCATAGGCTATTTGATGTGTTCCTAAGGTGCATCCTCTACCTGCATCAACCAATCTGCCACCTTTAGCTAGTGTCAATGGGTATTGTTTGTGCTTTTGAATAAGAAGGTGCATGAGTTTGCAGACAGGTACATTTCAAAGAAATTAGGTCGATGCCCTAGGCAGTATTTGGGAAGTATAGTTCTGTTTGTTAGTTTGATGTGAGCTGGCCTTGCAAAAATCACAAGGCATTATTTTGAAGAGCAGGCAATATTGATCTTGCAATCAACATCATTAAAATACAATGTTAGCATTGCCACATTATGGAAGTGTGATCTTGTGTACAACTTACTGTTTGGTTGCCCCTTATGAAAAGGATAAAGATACATTATGAAAGGTGGCACATTAATGTAACTCTTCTGATACTGATTAGATCCTTTTTGTGACATGTACTGCGTGAAGATTTGACTTAAGACAGCTAAAACTTATGACTCGTTGATCCTTCCTTCAGTGAGACCCTGCTTCAGTTCTGCTGATAGTGGAACACTTGTCCAAGATAAACCTGGGTATTGTATTACTCTCAATATTAGATTTTGAGTTGTGTTCCCAAACTTTGAAATCTCCAACACTGAAGTTAATTTGTCTGCATCTTTACCAGTCATGGTCTTTAAGTATTTGAAGCTCCCATTAGCTCACCTCAAGTACTCAAAAAGAACAACTTATTCTTCTTGACCTTTCATTAAAATTGGATTATCATCTTTATTATACTGCAATCCCTCAAGATTGCTGTGGAACAGGAACAAGTACTCCACACAGTCCTCCTGGTGGGGGTTGATCAATGGCTACAACAGTAACAAATGCTGTTGGTAGCTTTTCTATTTTTTTTCCCAGCAGCCTTACAATAATGGTCAAACCCATTTCCTGATCAGTGCAGGGCTGGTTCCATTCAACATGCGCTTTGTATTTTAGTCCCTGTTTCTGAGCTAATTATGTTACATAATCCACCCAGAGACCCAGCTGAGATGTCAGGTTCAAATGCAAGTATGAAAATAATTTGAAAACTGAATTGAAAATGTGCCTTGAGATAAGATAACATGGTCTGAGACCACAATATTAATTATAAATTTCATTCTTATCATGGATTTAAAATGTTTCCATTCAACCAACATGAAAGACTTCTGGACGTTACTGAACATTAGAATTGAGACTGCTGAAATGGCTGTACCGAGTGTAGTAATCCTTGTTGGTTTTGTGTGATTATTTAATTTCGATTTTATAACACAAAGCAACTTGAAAAGAGTGTGTATTGATGTTTTTGTAAGCTTCTTTTGTATTGGCTGGACTGTGTTTTTCTGTCTGTTTGCGTGGAATTTAATGTAGGAAGCAGAGGTCTTGCCTGCTGGCTGGAAGCTGACAAGAACCAAACATTGTCTTTTTTTTCATACAGGTCTGCCAAATTATGTGCTGTGACATCAGGTGCTCAACTAAATAGAGGTAAATGAAGGACTTATAAAGTCAAAAGCTGATCAGAGGCCAATGGCCCTTCATTGCTGGGCTGGTGGTGATTTTTGCTAGCAATACAGTGAGACCTACGATTCTGGAAAGTTCCAGGCCAGCGATGTAGGACAGCAGGAAGGAGTTAAGGATAGCACTTGCAAGGCGAAGGGGGAGGTAGTGTTGAGATTCAGTGGGAAGTGTCTTCTCTCCGTTTAGACCTTCAATCAGGCAACTAGATAGGGGGATACTGTCACTAGATCTGCAATCTGGAGACCCAGGCTCACACACTGGCAAAGAGGCTCAATTCCCACCAGGGCAGGGGTGGAATTTAAATTCAACTCTTATTTGAAATTAAATCTGGAATGAGAAGAAATTGTCAGAAATGTGACCATGAAATCATTGTGGTAAAAAAAACCCATCTGGTTCCCAACTATCTTAAAGTGAAGGAAATCTGCTGTGCTTTCTAGCTTACATGTGACTCCAGGCCCATAGCAATATTTGATTTGATTTGTTGTTGTCACATGTATCTAAGGACAGTGAAATGTTTTGTTTTGTGAGCAGTACAGGCAGATCATAGGGTGCTGAGACAGAGCGAGACATACAAGGTTACAGCTGCTCAGAAGGTGCACAACGCAATATCAACATTAGATTTGATGTTAGAAAGGTCCATTGCAGTTTAATAACAGCAGGGGAGAAGCTATTCTTGAGCCTATTGGTGCATGTATTCAAGCTTCTGTATCTTCTGCCTGACGGACAGGTTTGGAAGAGAATATTACCAAGGTAGGAAGAGTTTTTGATGATGTTGGCAGCTTTTCCACAGCAAGACGTGTAAATGACACTTAAATGCCCTCTGCAATAGGCTAGCAATGTCAATCAGTTATAGAGTCAGAGTAATACAGAACAAATGTATCAAACTTCTACAAAAAGCCAAAAAGGAATGAAGCCAATTAGACAACATTACATTGGATACCATGATGTCTAACCCAGTAAAGTCTTCACTAATATCAGCGGGTTAGTGCCAAAATAGGGAGAGCGGCCCATAAGGTAATCAAAAAATAGCCAAACGGAATCATACTCACTGGCTCATACCTTAGAAATAGTGTTCCAAACGCAACCATCTCTGTGTATATCCTGTCCCAACCAAAGTGTACAGTTGTGAGAAAGTTGCTTGTAAGCTTCAACATTGATTCCAGGACCCACAGCACCATTTCAAACATGGACGTGGCAACCTTCAGTAAATAAGCAATGACCACAGTTGCCTCCTCACCTTCTCACCACATCCATCCGCAACCTCACCCCTCCCACCAACACCAGCCATTCCGTCACTCCATGGATCAGTGATCCTTCATGTTGTACACCATTTAGTCGGGCACTGAGTGTCACAATGAAACAGAATGTACTCTGGATAGCAAACTTCAATATCCATTCTCAAGACAGCTCAGTAGCACTGTTGCTGACTGAATTAGTCAAGTCCTAAAGAACATAGCTGCTCAACTGGGTCTGCAGGAGGTGGTGAGGGAATCAACAAGAGAAAAAATACCTCACCTCTTTTTCACTAATCTGCCTGTTACAGATGCACCCATAAATGACAATATTGGTAAGACTGACCACCACACAGTCCTAGTAAAATCTTTACATCGAAGGTACCCTCCATTTGTTGATTTGTGTTACCACTTTGCTAAATGGGACAGATATTGAACAGCAGCTTAAAACTGGTTGCCCATGATGTGCTGTGGGCCACAACTGTATTCAACCACAATTTGTAACCTCACTGCTCAGCATATCTCCCACACTACCATTATCATCAAACCAAGTGATTAATCCTGAACCAATATAAAGTACAGAAGACTATGTAAGTTTCAATATCAAGGAGACGTAAAAATGAGGTGAAACCACAGCATTAAACAACTTGTACGCTGAACAGAAGAAGTAGCATGAAATGTATAGGGGTACGCCATCTCATAACTAACAGATAAGATCTAAGCTCTGCATTCCTGATGCATCCAAGTCCTAAATATTTCCAGCCAGCGATATTCCATGTCAGAAGTCTAGGAGCTTTAAGTTCCTCCAGATATTGCTGTCACCTACCTGTCTCAATCGGGAGAAGTTCCTTTACAAAACAAATTCTGCAGATTAAACATCAGTACAGCAAAGGACAATATCATCAGCAATCAAGTGATATATTTAAGCCCAGGATATTTGGTAGCAGGTATTGGTCAAAATCTTTTCCTGATAAACTGTTTCCTAACCTTCTGCCAGACTGAAAAATATGCCAATTTATGATTCTTAAATGAGGATGCATGAAGATGGCATGGAAGCATGTGAACAAAGATCTGGAAAAAGATGTGCAGATAATCAGGAAAAGAAAGGGTAATAAATGTTCATATTGCAACACATAATATTTTACATCAATCTCTGTTAGGATATTGATTTTGTTTTTAAGCTTCATTATCGCAATTGCTTTTTCTCTTGTGTTAGAGATAGATTTGAGTCCAATTAACTTACTGCTCAGATTTATTTTTCAGTAGCCAAGAAGGTGAGAGGAAAGCAAAGCTAAAGTCAGCTGACATCAACATTTTTATTACCTAGACATAAAAAAATGGTTGTGGGCTGGTAGTTATGCAGATATTTACGGTGGCCCAATGGTTAGCACTGCTGTCTCACAGCGCCAGGGACCTGGGTTCAATTCCCACCTCAGGCAACTGTCTGTATGGAGTTTGTATGTTCTGCATGGGTTTGCTCTGGCTTTTTCCTACAGTCCAAAAGGATGTGCAGGTCAGGTGAATTGGCCATGATAAATTGCCCATAGTGTTAGGTGTAGGAGAATGGGTCTGGTTGGGTTGCTCTTCGGAGGGTTGGTGTGGACTTGTTGGGCTGAAGGGTCTGTTTCCACACTGTAAGGAATCGAATCTAATCATTTGTTGGCACTGAAATCTGGTGCATGAGTTGAGTGGCTGCAAACAAGGTTTAAATTCCCTTTGTACAGGCTGTGTTCCTAAGGATTTTAAGGCTCTGACTACTGTGCTTTGACAACATGAGGCCTGGGCCATTTTGACTCTCATGCCACATTCTCATTCAGCAAACAGGGGTCTGAAATGAGGATTTATGTGTCTCTGCTGAGTTGCTCAACTGTGTACTTTCAGAAAGTGCATTGCAAAAAAACGTCCGCGTTTATATGACAACACTGCACTTGGAGTCATGATCCTTAATTAGAGAGACACTGCACTTGTCATTATTAATAATAGTCCAGCAGTAGGACTACTTTACATTATTGGAAGATTTTTCCTGGGGCTAACAGATGCTTGGTATGTACACTCTCAAGTGAAGTGCTTCCTGTTTCTAAGGCAACTCTCATTCCGATTAGTACAACACTGCCTTTCAACACTTGAGAATAAAAAAGCAAGAAATTTCTTTTGAGCACATTGTCAATGGAAATATACATGAGCACAAGATCCAAGGTCACTCATCGACTATTGATTGTTTTGCACTGTGGATAAATCCATAGGCAGAGGAAATCAAGTACAAAACAGGTCCAATTTTTCAGACAATATTTTCTGAAGTGAAAATGAATCTTGCTATCAACATATCACTACCACAGGATCGTTGCATAAATGTGAACTCTCATCAGATACGAGCAAATCCTGTCCTTAAGAATCCTCTTCAATAATTTCCCTATCACTTATGCAAGGCTCATCAGTTTATAATTTCCTGGATTATCCTGATTGGCTTTCTAAAGCAAAGGAACAACATTTGCTATTCTCCAGTCTTCTGGGACTTTGCCTGTGGATAAAGATGATACAAAGATCTCTGTCAAAGCCTCAGCAAACTCCTCCCTTGCCTCCCTCAGTATCCTGGGACGGATCCCATCATGTCCTCGAGATGAATTTACCTTAATATTTTCAAGAGACCCAACATCTTCTCCTGATTAATATCAACATTCTCTAAAATATCAACAAAACCCTCTCTAGTTTTACCATCTCCTTCTCCTTGGTGAATACTGATGTGAACTACTTGTTAAGGACCTCACCCACTTCATCAGACTCCAGACATAAATTCTCTCCTTTGTCCTTGAGTGGACCCATCCTTTTCCGAGCTACCTTCAAGCTCCTAATATATGTATAAACTATCCTAGAATTCTCCTTCGTTTTACTTGCTGAGGGAATTCCATGGTCCCTTTTAGCTTCCCTAATTCCTTGTTTAAATTCATTCCTATTTCCTCTGTATTCCTCAAGGCCCTTAGGCTGTTTTCAGTTTCTTAAGCCTTACATATGCTTCCTTTTTCTTTTTGACTAAACATTCAAATCTTTTGTTATCCAAGGATCCTGAATCTTGTCATCCTGATCTTTCATCCCCACAGGAGCATGTTGGTCCTGAACTCTAATCAGAAGACCCCCACATATCATATGTGAATTTATCCTCAAACAGCTGCCTCCGATATAATTTCTCCTATTCCTGTCTAATACTTTTGTAATTAGCAATCCCCAATTTAGCACTTTTACCTGAGAACCAGTCATGTCTTTATCCATAACTATCTTAAATCTTATGGAATTATAACCATAGAACATTACAGTGCAGTAGGCCCTTCAGCCCTCAACGTTGCACCGACCTGTGGAACCAATTTGAAGCCTATCTGTCCTACACTATTCTATTTTCATCCATATGTTTATCCAATGATCATTTAAATGCCCTCAAAGTTGGATTTATGTGCCCTGAAAGTTGGGATGCCCTTAAAGTTAGCCAGTTGGAATCGCTGTTCCCAAAATGCTCCCAACTGAAACTTCAATCAGCTGTCCAGGTTCATTCTCCAATATAAGGTCTAGTATGGCCCCTTTCTTAGTTGGAATATCTACATTGACTGTTTCAAGAATCAGTACTGGGGATGAATCAGTATTTCCTCTGTAATTTTTATTGCAAATTCAATACCTAGATGTCCCTGGTGTGCATATACCTAGTATCTTGAAATAATGCTCTTGTATTAGGACTTGTTAGCCCTTGAAAATTATTTTTCATGATATGCCAATTCATGTCTGTATGGTCAAAAATGAATAAATCTTGTTAAGGTATTTCTTTAACATTGTCAGGTCACCCCAGAGTAATGATATTTTGTAACTTTAATACCGTATGAATTCATCATTGGCAATTGCCAATTACAATGGTTCACAATAGCTAGGATCAAAGTTTAAGAGATCATTCTTCCTTGAGAACTTCTTCAACTTCATAATCTAGACCATGACTGTTTAAATTATGAGGAATATCTTTGTGTGGTTTGGGGATTCTGCTCAGTGTGTCAAATGTAATCATCTTGGCACCTGGCTTGTACATCACATCAAAGTCATATCCTTTTAGATCATTGACTGAATTAATTTTGTCACATGCAGTCTGTTCTGTCGCATATGGTGTGTTTCAATGTCGTGAATTTGCAACTCTAATGAGATCTGCGCATTTGGTGGCCTATTGGTATCTAACGGGTAAGTGATTTCCAAAGCCACAACACGCTGGTATATTGGCATTGCAGTATGATTCTGCAAACTCACAGTATTGATGATCCATTATATGCTATCACATAGACTGTCATAAGCTGTACCATGGAACTTCAGTTTCTGAAGTACATCTTTCAGGATGCTTGCAATAATATGTTGGCATTAGCTCCCATGTTGACGCTAGCTTTTAGTGTGTTGCCTTCATTTTTAGGATATATCATTTTCGTTGTTGTAAAAGCTTATGACCATATCATATTGTTAACATAGTGTATGGGAACAAGATGGAAGGCTTGATTATCTTTAGAAATTTGTCTTTCACTTGGTCAACTTTGAATTGCATTGTTTTTGCATATGTAAACCTCCTTTACATTTTACACTCAGTTTTGTGGCATTGAATTGTCTTCTTGGTCAGGGGCTCAAGTTTTTTGAAATTTGCATCACAGGGTGGTTAAGAAAGTGTTTTCTTGCCTCCATTGCTCATGAAGGAGGAGATGTTAGGTCTCTTGAAAAATATTAAGGTAGATGGGATCTGTCCCAGAATACTGAGGGAGGCAAGGGAGGAGATGGTTCAAGAGGATGGTTTTGACAGAGATCTTCGTATCATCTTTATCCACAGATGAGGTCCCAGAGGATACCAGCACAGACACTGAGAGATCGTGCAAACTACAAAGAAACAGTTGTCCAAGGATGGAATCAAACTCAAGTCCCTGGCACTGTGAGGATGCAGTGTTAACCACTGAGCCACTGTGCTGCCCTATATCAGTTTGGCATGAGATTTTATTCTTCGGGAAAAAACAGAACATCATATTATTCTCATGATTAGTATGTCAGTATAGTTTTAGGAAATATGCATATGATATCATCACTGCATCATAGCATGTGACCCAAGTGTTTAAAGAGCTCATACTCCATGTTACCATGGATCACTTGAAACATGATATTGCAGGTAGCATGCTGCTCTTCTGCAAATTAATAGCTTTATATTATCTCAGACACATGTTTCAATGAATGTAATGTTTGTATATCATAGTTACTTGTAATTAACGAATATTCAAAATCACAATATCCATACCCAGTTTCATAAAGAGTCATACAGAATAGAAACACGGCCACTATGTCTATGCCAATCAACAAATAGGATACTACAAAAATTCCATTGACATAAACTTGGCCCCTAGTGTAACATGCCCTGGCATTTTAAGTGCTTATCCAGATGCTTCTTAAATGTTGTAAATGTACTTAAATATTGCAATGGTAAATGTTAGGGGAAATAAGGTACGCATTGTCGCTTTGGGTGAAATACTCTTTTGAAAGCAAACCCACACCGGTGAGCACCCAGCAAAGATTAAGGAAACTTCAACAGTTTTATTAAGGCATGTCTCCCAAACAGAGATGCTTTCCCTCTACCTTTAGCTCACTCCTGCCATACTGTTTATGAGAGACATTTTCTTACAACAGAAGCTATAGTGAAATGCAGGGACTGATAGATTATGGTGCTGGCAAGTTATACAAAAGGTATGTCCAGAGTCATAACAGGCAGCTACGTAACAGCTGTAACAGCTAATGCAGAGCTGCAGGCCAATGCACAGCTATCTCCTCTGTGTTGATCTGTGGTCTCACTCCATTCAGGGCATATAAGCATGATAATTAATTTACAAATTTCAAAAGTAAAAGGCTATATGACTGGAGGCTATAGCTAATTTACTCTGTTACAAACCTTTCATAATTTTCTGTCTTTTTGACATTAACAATCCAGCATTGGCTTGCTCCCTGAAATATATTGACTTTTCCTTGCAGATCATGAGATTAGTAACCACTCTTGGTTTTCAGGGTCTGTTGTAGCTTTGAAAGGTTTACAGCTAAATCACACAAATCTTCCTTTATTGTCATATTAGCGTTCTACAAGTGCTAAGTAATGACTAAATTATTGAGGCGAGAGCAAATAAAATCCCACCAGACATAAAGGTGTTATTTTCAAGCTGTGCAGAGGGAGCATAAGGGCAAATCCCAATACAAAGGCTTGTAAGATGAGAGTGAGAATAACAGAAGCTTGCTGATCATACTAAAAACTTATTTCGGAGCTGAATTATCATTAAGATTGGCATCTCGATTTTGCAACTTCTCCCTGCCTGTATTTCCTTGATAAGAATGCATGGAGAATGGAAGATTGGTGTTGAGTCTTAGTATACCTTCACGGGTGACAGAAGTCCTCACCTAAATAACCACTCAACGTGTGAGTTAAACAGTAGGTGTTGGCAGGCCATTCAAGTGTAAGCACCTTTACAGGATTAATTCAGCTTTCATCTGGCCTCTATTTTTCAGCAGAGCTTACTGCAATCAATCAGCGGCATGTATCCTGGCCACTTGGTTCTCTCTTACTCCTGGTCATTAAAAGAAATAAAGTCTATTTAAATAACAACTTCCATGTTCTGAAGGCATTGAGAAACATTTGAGTGCAATCACATTTGATCTGTAGGAAACTAATTTCTAAGATCTTGAAATTACAATTAAAAAAATCTTCTATTAATCTATTGAATGATAACTATTAGGTGGAACTTTCCAACCACAAGGTATTTTACTGCATTAAATATATTGTTGTAGTCATCCTCCTGAATAGTCACATTTAGCCTTATTTTAAGATCTCTTCCTGAAGGTACCATCTCTGATAATGCAGCATTGCACTGATAGTGTGAGGTTGAGGCTTCAGATATCTTGATATAGATATAAAAGCAGCACTACTGGCAATGCTGGTCTGACCAATTGTCATATACCACAGAATCACAAGTGGGTTACATGCAAAAAGAGTACAGAAAGAGACCAGTAGACCCATTGTGTCCCCACCAGATTTCCAAATGAGCATTGTGGCTGTCATGATTAGAATGAGGTTGGCCAATTGGATCTCAGATTGGCTGACAGATATAGACAGGAATCTGCGTCCTCAGCGCTGTCACCCCGGGCAGGTACCAGGGTGGGCTGTCCTAGAGGTGGTCGAAAGGTGTGTCAGGGCAGACCGAGAATTGGAAGGGGCATGGGGTTGTCCGAGAGCCGTAAGGTGTGTAGGGGCAGGCTGCCTTATAGTGGCCGGAGGGTGGGAGGGACGGGGGCTTGCTGGGTCTATGTTGTATGCACTTTTTTTATGTAACTGGATTGGCTTTTTATGTACAAATGTCATTGTCGCTGTCTTGTCATATGTGAAACTGGGATTTGAGGTTTGTCCTCATCTCTCTGTAAACTGATTGAATGGTAGGGTTTGGGGCCTGGCTTTGCTGCTCCTCCCCCTTGTAAAATTGCTGTCGTATACAGCTGTAAATATTAACTGTTTTTTATAAACTGTTTTGTAATTGTTTAATAAAATAAAAAAAAATAAACAGGAGATTCCTAGTGAAAAAAAATAGACAGGGGTCTGAGAGATTCTCCTTACTCTTAGGATTGACTGTGAGCTAGCTGCCCATAGGGATGTGCATGTTTGATGCATTAGTCAGGGGTAAATATAAAGTAGGGGGAATGGGTCTGGGTGGGTTATTCTTCAGAGTGGTAGTGTGGACTTGTTCAGCTGAGGGACCTCTTTTCACACTGTAGGGATTCTATGATTCTGTAAGTGCAAATGCAGGGTGAATTGATGACAGGATTCCTGCCCCCACGGAGTTATTTCAAACAGAGCCAAACAGAGAACAGCCAGGGAATTCCTAGACGCATGGCACTCATCCACAGATTCAATCAATAACCACATTGATCTGGACCCAATATACCGGCCACTGCAACGGACAGCTGGAACTGACAAACGGAAGCGGCAGATTCAAACCACTACAAATGCCGGAGGAAAGATCACAGAAACGCTTCACAGGAGGCTCCAAAGCACTGAGCATGTCACCTAGACAGGGGACTAAACGTCTGCAACACAAATTCCCAGCTCGGCGAACAGAACCACAACAACATAGGGCTGCTCTCTCAGTGGAAAGCGAGATGTATGGTGCTTGCTAGTGTGATGGTCACCACGCTGCAGGCATGGGGGAAAAGGAATGCCCTTCATAGTAAGATCAGCCAGTGCAGGAATTGAATCTACTTTGTTCATATCACTCTACATTGTAAAGCAGTGTTCAGCCAACTGAACTAACTGACCTCTATAATGGGGTGCACTACTAGCTAGTGCTCATGAAACTCCTACAGGACAGTGTATCCAATCCAAAAAGAAAGAATGTATTCCTGGAAATTGTTCTTGAAAATGATGGGGTCCAAGTCTATCAAGTCAGCAGGGGGACATTTAAGAGATAGTGATCATTGTATTAGAAGGTGTAAGATGATGGTAACAAAGAATAATAGGCAATCCAGAGAATATTAACTGTGAGCGAATGACTTTAATGGAAAAGAGCTGGGCTGGATAGACTGAAATAAATGGTTAGTGGAAGAAACCATAACCAAATAATGGGCTACCAACAAGAATTAAATGGTTCAGGTACAGTCAAGGTACGTTCCTTTCAAAAAGTAAGATAGACAAAATAATTCACAAACTCTTGGATGTTAAAAAAGTCAATTCCAAACACCTTGTTGATTGTGATTTGTTAACTTTACAAAAGACTGGGCAGAAACTGATATATTCCTGTTAATCTGTTTCAATCAAGCTGTACTAACCAGTGATCTGTTTAAATTCTCATGAAGTTAAAGAGGAATAACGTTTCACTTCCAACTCAGTTATAGTATGGGTTAAATGCAAACTGAAATCCCTTATAAACAATTTATTCTCAGCTGTGCACTATCTCCAGTGAAAGAATAGCAGGTGCAATTGCCACTCATGTTCCCTCTGGCCTTTTTGATTTATACTGGCAATCTGATACAAAATCAGAAGCAGTTTAGTAATTCCCAGAGTTATTTTCTGAATGAGATTGTCCATAATAAGATTGAAGTGGATTTGTAAATAAATCAGTGGCAAGCATTGTAGAACCGAAGATTCTTATTCCAACTTCAATCTGGCAAATCACTCCTCACCTGAGCTACTTACAATGTTAGAATTCTAGATCTGTATGATGTTTGTGTTGAGATTCTTATTCGAATATGCAAATGCAAAGACATAGACAAATAACGACAGAGGTTCTCTGATGCTCTTAATATATGAATGTCATTTCAGAGAAAGGCATATTTTGAATTTTTGTTTTCCCTGTGAAAGAACTTTGGAATCAAAGTTACATTTCCATTAACTCCAACCAATACCATTTACTCAATGTACAATCTGTTTCATTTAGTGTCAAATGTGCACCTGCTTTTCTCGTGATGAACTCTCATCCACTGTGAACAGCAATAAGAACTTGCCAAATTGAATTCAAATCGGAAGCCTTCCACATGGCATGGTGGCTCAGTGGTTAGTACTGCTGTCTTACGCTGCCATGGACCAAGGTTTGATTCTACCCTCAGGTGATGGTATGGAGTTTGCTCGTTCTCCCTGTTTACATGTTCTGTGCAGGTTTCCTCTGGTTTTCTCTCACAGTCCAAAGATATGCAGGCTAGGTATATTATCCATAGGAAATGCAGAGTTATGGGGTGGGTCTGGGTGGGTTGCTGTTTGAAGTGTCAGTGTGGATTTGATGGGCGGAATGGCCTGTTTTCACACTGCAAGGACTTTACATGCTGAAGATGTTTTCCCATTTAAGGGGAAACTGTGTATCACCCTCCCTTTGAGCTCCAAAACGTTTATCACAAACTGCCAAGGACTACAAATCATAGATTCTTATGGTCAAGGTTGATCATTCGTAATATAGAGTTGTTCAGACCTGTGTACTAGCCCTTCCTGCTGCATTTGAGTCACAGGTTTCTTGCTACAAATTATTTTTGTCAAGTTCATTCTGAACAATTCAGTTATGCACAACACTGTGCTCTCTGTACTGTTTCCATGGATACACACCATGACAAACTTCAACCGTGGCTAGAGGATGAACAAATCAGTAAAGGATGTTCTTTGGTCTGCCCAAAACTTGCTGTTTTTCCAGAGCAAAGAGTTAACCTTGACCAAGCGTTGCAGACTAGCACCTATCAAGGCTCAGGACAATGTGCTGAGAGATGCTTTAGAGTTTGGTGCAGCTTCCAGAGATTTGCAACAGGGAAAGGTCACTGCGTATGTCTTTTAAGCAGAGTATGTCAAGGGGCTAGAATCTGTAGAATTCCAATGAATGCCTGACGAAGAAAGTTAAAAATCACACAACACCAGATTATAGTCCAACAGGTTTATTTGGAAGCCTATTGGACTACAACCTGGCATTGTGTGATTTTTAATTTTGTCCATCCCAGTCCAACACCAGCTCCTTGACATCATGACCAAGAAAGTATATCGTGAAATCAAATGCATTGAAATTTATTGAAGCACCTCAGCGTGGAGCTGAAATAATTGTCCATAAGGCATAGGAGAAGAAACTAGGCCATTCAACCCATTGAATCTGCTCCGCCATTCCATCTTGGCTGATATGTTTCTCAACCCTATTCTCTCGTCTTTTCCCCGTAACCCTTAACACTCACGAACCTATCTATTTCAGTCTTAAATATACTCAATGACCTTCTATGGCAATGAATTCCATAGATTCACCACTCTCAGCCTGAAAAGGTTTCTCCTTATTTCTGTTCTATAAGATCGGTGGCTGTACTCTTCCTTTAT
The DNA here is from genome assembly GCF_004010195.1 of Chiloscyllium plagiosum. Classification (NCBI taxonomy): domain Eukaryota; kingdom Metazoa; phylum Chordata; class Chondrichthyes; order Orectolobiformes; family Hemiscylliidae; genus Chiloscyllium; species Chiloscyllium plagiosum. The sequence continues at coordinate 37,216,513 of NC_057736.1, read as the reverse complement.
TCTAAAGCTGTGCCCTTGGGTTCTCGTCTCTCCTACCAATGGAAACATCTTCCCAACATTTACTCTATCCAGGCCAATTAGCATTCTGTATGTTTCAATTACAAACCCCCCATCCTTCCAAACTCCATTGAATATAAACCTAGAGTTCTCAAATGTTCCTCATACATTAAAATTTTCATTCCTGGCACTATTTTTGTGAACCCCCTCTGAATATGCTCCAGGGCCAGTACATCCTTCCTGAGATATGTGGCCCAAAACTGCACACAATACTCCAAATGTTGTCTGACCATAGCCTTATAGAGCCTCAGGACAACATCCCTGCTTTTATATTCAAATCCTATCAAACTAAATGCCATCACTGCTCTCGCCTTCCTAACTACTGACACAACCTGCAAGTTTATCTTGAGATAATCCTGGACTAGAACTCCCAAGTCTCTCTGCACTTCAGACTTCTGAATTTTCTCCCTGTTTAGAAAATACTCCCTACCTCTATTCTTCCAACCAAAGTGCATGACCTCACACTTTACCATGTTGTATTCCATCTGCCACTACTTTGCCCATTCTCCTAATTAGTCCAAATCCTTCTGCAGCCTCCCAACATCCTCAATGCTACGTGTCCATTTACCTACCTTTGTAACATCTGCAAACATAGCCAGAAAACCCTCAGTTCCTTCATCTAGGTAATGTATGAAGTTAAAAGTTGTGGTCCCAAAACTGAGCATTGCGAATGCCACCTGTCCCCAGCTGCCATCTGAGAAGGATCCTTTTATCCCCACACTCTGTTTTCTGCCAGACAGCCAAGCTTCTATATATTCTAGCACCTTGCCTCTAACACCGTGGGCCCTTATCTTACTCGGTAGACTCCTGCAGGACATCATGTAAAGGCTTACTTGAAGTCCAGGTTAATAACTTCCATTGGCTCTCCTTCATCTAACCTGCCCGTTACTTCCTCAAAGACCTCTTGCAGATTTGTCAGGTATGACCTTCCCTTGTAGGAATCCATGCTTATTTTACCATGCATTTCTAAGTATTCAGAAATCTCATCTTTCACAATGGATTCCAGGATCTTATCCACGACCGAGGTTAAGTTTAATTGGTCTGTAATTTTCCATCTTTTGCCGTACTCCCTTTTTAAACAGGGGTGTGACATTAGTGATTTTCCAGTCCTCTGGAACCTTCCTGAATCTAGTGATTCCTGAAAGCTCACCACTAATGCCTCCACTATCGCTTCAGCTATCTCTGCTAGAACTCTGAGGTGCAGTCCACCTGGTCCACATTCAGGCCATTCAGTTTTTCCAGCACCTTCTCCTTGGAGATGGCCACCATACTCAGCTCTGCCCCCTCACTCGCTTGGATTTTTAGGATATTGCTCATGAGTTCCACCATGAAGACTGGCACGAACTAAATATTCAGTTCCTCAGCTATTTCCTTGTTCCCCATTACTATCTCTTCAGCATCATTTTCCAACGGCCCAATGTACACTTTTGCCTCTTGTGTTTCCATTATATATCTGAAGAAATTCTTTCTGTCTTCCTTTATATTACTGGCTAGCTTACACTCATATTTAATCTTCTCCCTCCTTATTTCTTTTCTTGTTGCCCTCTGTTGGTCTTTGTAAGCTTCCCAATCCTCTGGTTTCCCACTACCTTTCACCACATTATATGCTTTCTCTTTTGCTTTTATGCCATCCCTGACTGCCCCAGTCAGCTGTGGTTGCCTCATCCTCCTTGAACCATGCTTCTTATTCCTCAGGGTGAATCTCTGCTGTGTCTCCTGAATCACTCCCAGAAACTCCTGCCATTGCTGCTCCACTGTCTTTCTTGCTAGGCTCCTCTCCCAGTCAATTCCACCCAGCTCCTCCCTCATGCCTCTGTAGTTGCCTTTATTCAGCTATAATACCATTACTTCTGATTCTATCTTTTCCCTCTCAAATTGCAGACTGGATTCAATCATATTATGATCACTACCTACAAAGGTTCCTTCAACTTAAGGTCCCTTATCAAGTCTGCCTCATTGCAAGACACTAAATCCAGTATTGCCTGTTCCCTACTGGGCTCCACCACAAGCTGTTCCAAAAAGCCATTTGTGGACATTCCTCAAATTCCTTTTCTTGCAATCCATTACCAACCTGATTTTCCCAGTCCATCTGCATATTGAAATCCCACATGAGCACTATAACTTTGCCTTTCCGACATATCTTTTCTGTCTCCTTGATATATCTTGCACCCCCAGCTCCTGACTACTTCTTGGAGGCCTGTACCTAACTCCAACTATAGTTTTTTTAACCTTTGTGATTCCTCAATTCTATCCACACAGATTTTACCACATCTGACCCTACTTCCTTTCCTACTATTGATTTAATTTCATTTCTTACTTATAAGGCAACCTCATCCCCTCTGCCCATGTGCCTATCATTTCGATAGGATTTATATCGTTGAATATTCAGTGTTCAGAAGCCAGTATCCCACCACCAAATCAAACTTTTTCACTAGTACATAGTATATTGTCTATGGCCAGGCAGCTCAGAGTCAGTACTCAACTGAGAAGATTCAAATCTCCTGTTTATTTTGGTCACCCAAGATTTTCCTGATTGGTCCATGTTAACAACTCCAATCAAGAAATCCATGGTCAATTAGGCCCACCTGGTCCAAATTACTTCACTATTAGGCCCCAACAGCAAGCTTGAGGAAGTCATGGAGTTCTTTCATTTAGACTGAGATATCTGTTCAGTTGCTTTATTACGCCCATTCCGCGGTGCCAAACTATAACCCCCATCACCAACCTCTCCTGAACACCGCTCTATCTTAGCTTTCAATTTGCATCATTCTCTAGATTCTGTTCAGTATCCCAACATAACCTCTCTGAATTCATTTTCCAATGTGATCCATGTCATTTCTATTCCTTCCAATAGCATTCCCACTAAAGCTCTTTTCTCAAGGCATGTTGGCTTACACTGTTAGAAGATCCCTCTCCTCAGGAACTATCCCCTCAACTTCAGATTTTCATCCTTGTCCTCATAAAAATCAGCCTTTGGTTTCTCTGATCTTACAACCTACTACTCCATATTTAAATTCTCTTTGCTCGCAAATTCCTTGAGCAGTTTGTTGTCCCATTAATCTAGCTATCTTCCTTACAATTCCATGATTAACTTGTTCCAATTAGATTCTTGCACCAGCCATAGAACTAAAATGTTTTTATCAAAGTCACAGATGACATTGTGTAACCATGATAAACAATCAGGCCTGATTCTTCTTGGTTGAAACCATTTTCATTGTTAATTGCATCATTCTTTTCTAGAACGTCCCTTCTTTCCTCTTTTGTGTGAACTGTCCTTTTCTAGTTCACGTCTTATCTATCCAATCATCATCAACTTATCACTGCAATGACTTCTCTTCCAGCTCCTGGACCGTTACTTCTGGAATCCTGCTAAACAATTTATCTCTGGGACCCTCCTATTTCTGATCTACATGTCCGCTCCTCAAACAACTCAACCAAAAACTCATCGGTTTTTATACAAAGGCTGATCGCACCCAAACCTACCTAACACCCAGGACACTTCCACTGTCTCTAATGCAGGGGATGTAAAGAAGTTTTCTCAATCTAAATATTGGTAAGTCTGAAGCCCATGTCTATGGTATCCATCACGAAGTACATTCCATATCCATTCATCTCATTCCTCTCCCCAGCAATAGTCTGAGGCTGAACCTGACCATTCAGAAACTGGGTGTCATGTTCAACCCTGAGATCAAACTACATTCCTACTCATTAATGAATACTGCTCACTTCCATATCAGTGATTTCTCCAGCTTCAGCTCAACTGAAGCTGAAATCTAATTATGCCTTTATTATTTCCAGATTTGAAAATTCTAATGAATCTATGGCTGCTCTCCTAGATTTCCAGCCCGCATCGTCTTCATTTTTCTAGAGCTCAGCTGTTTGTGTTATATCTCACATCAAGTCCCAAATACCCATCACCCAGTCGATCAATGCCTCAATTCATGCTGTTGCTTTCACATCTCACCAAGTCTCTGCTGTTTCTTATATCCTTAAGCTCTTCCAAACATTCAAGCCTAGCTGATCTCCCCAGTGGTTCACTACTAGTAACAATGCCTTCAGCTGTTTGGTTCTTATGCTCTGAATTCCCACTGTAGAATGCTTCAGTTCTGTTCCATTCTCTCTGTTCCTTATATAAAAAAATGTTAAAATTCAACACTTTGACCAAGTGTTTGATATTTATCCTACAGCTCCTGTGGCTTGTTGCCAAATTTTGATTAACAATGTTCTATGAACACCCTTCTGATATCTTACTACATTTTAGCTGCTATATAAATATATAAATACCAAGGTTTTGTTGTATGAAAATACAATGTTAACAACACAGATTTAAATTCAGTTATAATTAATCTCCTCAGGCATTGCTTGTAATTTGTCAGTCTTCAATGCAAAGAGTACTTGCTTTATGTATGTGCAAACTAACCTGGTTTGTTCTATTACAACCATCATTTATTGCCTATTTCCAGATAATCATACCTGTTTACAAATAGGTAGGCATTAACTGAAGCTGAAGAAATTATGTGAACCTCAGCCAAGTTCAGAACCCAGGAGAGAGATATTTATATTTTGACTTACTTTTGCTAACACAGTCTGATCTGCGTCCTTGCTAAAGGCGCTACAGGAAAACAATTCATTATTATTTGCTAATACGCATTAATTGGTTTAGGAGTAACTAAGCAACAGCACCAAAAATTAAGGAATCATCATAAAATTGTTACATTGTGGAAGGAAATTATTTGTCTGCCATCTCTGTGTGAATTGTAAAAGGCACATCTTTGTATTTTCCTTTATTTTTGGATTTCACCTAAAATGGGAGAAGGATATTGTTTCATATAATGGAAAACTGGACAAGGAATTTTTCAGTTTTAAATTGTGGTAATGGAACCCACGGTGATTTGTATTCAAACTGGTGCTTTGTTCAAGTAGTGGGGAGAATTACTGGACTCATTGTACCCCCTGGGTGTGTGTTCAGGGCAGTAGTGGGAGAGGATTACTGGACTCATTGTACCCCTGGGTGTGCGCTCAGGGCAGATGCCCAGGGACATCTTGGTGATTGCTTTATCAGTCAGAACCAGTTGGGTGGGTGAGAAGTCATCAGGACGCCTCTCTACTCGCTCTTGAACAGTTGGACAGCCTATGTGTGAATTCTACAGCAGCAGAAAGTCACCGTACTCTAAATTGCCAGCATTTGTCTTTCCTGGCAGAGACATAACAAATAATTCGAAGGTAGCTTGTTATTCTTTCTCACTATTTGCCCATCCGTCACCGCCTCTAACCAGTGACTAAGAAGCTGAACAGTTAATGTGCCAGTTGCCCATTGTCTTTTGTAGAGATTGGAGGGGACTTCTAACAAAGACCATCAGAGATCAGAAGGGCTCTGAAGAATCAAAGGCACCTTTTGAATACAGTGGACCAGTGGTATTGAAATGTTTCCCTAAAGTTTGTTTTTCTCTATCCATAACATTTTTTTTTTGCTTATTTGCATATGGCTACATGTGTGTAGGGGTTTTAAGAAGAAGTAGAGTTTAATTTAGGGAGGCGTGAGTTGATAATTCATATTTTGTTTCTTTGTGGTTGGAACTTGGCAAAGGAGCAGCGCGCTGAAAGCTTGTGATTTTATGTAAACATGTTGGTCTTTAACCAGGTGCCGTGTGACTTCTGGCTTTGTCCATTCTAGTCCAACAACCGGCACTGCTACATTTTGATCTTGAAAACCTCAATTAACTCTTCTCTCCATTTATCTAATGTTCCTTATGCTGGAAATCACTCATGTGATCATTTATGTACCATCTCTAATACCTTCAGAACTGTCCTACAACTGTGCCCAGAATTAGACTTAATACTCTAGTTGAGAACAAGCTATTGTGACATAAACATTCATCATATCAGCCATGCATTTGTGGGTGATATGATGGCTCAGTGGTTAGCACTGCTGTCTCACAGCACCAGGGACTTGTGTTCAATATTTGGGTGATTGTTGGTGTGGCGTTTGCACATTCTCCTCGTGTCTGTTTGGGTTTCCTCTGGGTGCTCCAGTTTCCTCCCACAATCCAAAGATGTGCAGGTTAGGTAGATTAGCCACGCTAAATTGCCCGTGGTGTCCAGGGATGTGTAGGTTAGGTGCATTAGTCAGGGATAAATGTAGGGGAAAGGGTCTGGGTGGGTAACCCTCTGGAGAGTCGGTGTGGATTTGTTGGGCCAAATGGGCTGTTTCCACATTGTAGGGATTCTATAATTCTATTCTATGCCTCTATTTATGAAGCTCAGGATCCTAGACACCTTATTGGCTGTTTCTCAATCTGCCCTGCCCTTGAATGCTTTGTATGCTCCAGGTCCTTTTGTAATTTTTCTCCTTTCTTTTGTATTGCCCCATCTTACTCGTCCCAGAAAAATATATCATGTCACTATTCTCGACAATAACTTCAACCTGTTATCTGCCTGTGTATTGAACCAGCCTATCTGTGTCCTTTTGGAACTTATCACTACTCTTCTCCCACTTCACAATGTTTCCAAGGTGTCCAAGGGCCATCTGCAACCTATGAACTTATGCCCTCTCTGTCCAGTCTGTAAAGTAGATCAACAAAAACAGTTGTTCCAATACCACTGTTGGGTAACCCCAATGTATACCTTCCTCCAGTCTGAAGACATGTTGGGGATGTGATGTTTGAACTGTGAATTTGTAAAGTTCCTTGTGCTCCGTTATGCTTTTAATTTAAAATAACCAGCAGCAGAGCTTCTGAGGTAAACATGATAGAGGCCAATTTATTGCAACTTTCCTGCAGTAATTTATTCAAGTAAAAGTCATATTAATAGCTCAAAACCATAGATACAAAGTTTAAAAGTGGGTATGCATAAAAGTTACTAATAAAGATGAATGTAAGTTCTGCCTGTTATGTTGTAGATCTGTTACTTGATTGAAGATTCTTTTTCTGAAGTGAAGAGTTTGAAAACTTGAAGTGAGAGTTCAGTAAATTTTGTGGTTACTTTTGTCACATAATTGGAGTTTACTTCCATTTTCTCAATAAGCAGAGAAGGCTTTGTAAAAGAATGAGAATACTTTGGGATTCTCATAGTTCTGCAGATGGCTAGAAGTCTTCCAGAAGAACTGTGGTTGATTACTGAAAGCATTTCTTCATGTAATCCCTTTAGCCAACAGTTCTTTCTCTCCAAGGGTGTCTTTGCTAATGTGTTCTGAAAAAAAAATGATGTCTCGCAGCCTGTCCAAACATAACCAAGCTAAAATGGCTGCTGTGTTAACATTAATGAATCATTGTCCCACAAAGCAAAGTCATTTATACTGGAATTCAATATTGCGGCTATCTGGTGTTCTGTTTTCTCAGAAGCTTTGATTTATTACATCTTTAATAGGACCCATTGTGTTTTCCAAGGATTGATCAAATCCTTAATGTCTCCCTTTGTAATCAATGCTGAGGTAACACATCAGTCTAACTTTTTTTTTGGTAATGAAATATTAAGAGCAGTCACAGATTTATTTCAGAGCCATTTTCGAAGAAGCTGTGTCCGTACTAATAAGTCAGCTGTATCTTCTTTACAAAAGGTAAAGAAACATAATTACACAGTTTTGACTCTTGTCATTTGGGCAACTTTTTAAGCTTTCCATTATTCCATAAGCTTTGTCTCTGGTTCAAAGCCTGGTATGTGGCATTTATCGATCACTTTATGGTGATCCACATCCACCACATGAACTGTTTAACCCTCGTCAACACTTTCTACTATGTCATTAAAAAAAATCCTTCTGCTATCTGGTCAAAAGAAAAACTCACCACTAACTAAGTGATGCTCCTGAAAATGTACCACTCATCTAGAGGTATTAGTTTTCACTACAATGGAATGTAGAAGACAATATTCATGAAATGGAAAATATATTTTAGTGCTGCAGATAACTATTAAGTTCATATGTTTCTGAATTATCAGTAGAGGCTAGATAGGCTGGGATGTTTTTCACTTGAAGGGTAGGAGGTTGAGGGGTGACATGATAGAGATTTATAAAATCATGAGGAGTATAGATAAGGTGAATAGCAAAGATCTTTTCCCTTGTGTAGGGGAGTTCAAAACTAGAGGGCATAGTTTTAAGGTTTCAAAAATTTAAAAGGGACCTGAGGGGCAACCTTTTCATGCAGAGGGTGGTTTGTATGTGGAATGAACTGCCAGAGGACATGCTGGGTGCAGGTACAGTTACAAAGTTTAAAAGACATTTGGACAGGTACTTGAATAGGAAAGATTTAGAGAGACATGGGCCAAACACAGGTAAATGGAATTAATTTTGTTTGGGAAATTTTGTTGGCATGGATGAGTGGGACTAAGGGGTCTGTTTTTCTGCTATATATCTTAATCATTCATCCATGACTCCATGTTTAAAAGGAAAAGAAAATGTAATATAGTTATGTGAAATATGCTGCTTAAACAAATATAAATGGAATTACAAAATAAGTTATGAAACAGTCAGAAGTGGATTGGGAATGATTTTTAATTAATTTATGTGCAGAGAGAACCATTAGAAGTCAAGGGGAATGCTTCAGAATTTCTGAATTAAGTGAGAGCTTAAAGATCTAAATAAAAGTGCAAATAGCGTAGATGTATTTTATATACTAAATCTTGATATTTTATTAAAATCTGAAAGACTTTAACATTTGCAATGACAAAATTTTGAAAGAAGTTTGTAGCAGATCAGCCAAGACACAATCAGACAAATCTATTTTGATGAATAATGTTTTCCCTGCAAACTGCAGGCTGATGAACTTAAGATTTGTATAAGATTTGCTTATATTAGCCTTGGAATATTGGATGCACTAAATCATGAATTCTAAAGCCTGGAACTCCCCATAACAGCACATTAGGTGTACCTACATAATGTGGATGGTAGCAGTTAAACAAAGCAACTCACTACAACCTGCTCAAAGATAGTTGGGCATAGGCAAGAACTGTTAGAATGCCTGTTTCTGGAATGCACATCCTGTGGACTGATATTTTTAAAATACCACTCATGTGATATTACATATATATTGTTATATATTATACATTTAGAACGTAGGATCTTGTAAAATTTGAATTATGTAACAAATAGCCCTGCAAGAGAGCTGGGGAATAAATGGTTTTGGACGGTACATGGACAGTAACTGGAGGAATGGTAGGAAGTCCTGCAGTGTGGGTCAGAGAAATGGCCAAAAGGTCAAGCTGATTGACTAGGAGTTCTGTTTGTGGTATCAAGTACTTGGAGACAGAATAGGAAACATGCTGTGAACACTGAAGACAAATGAGACCAGAGCAGAACACCCGCAGAAAAACCTCACCTACAAACTACTGGGCTTCCTAACAGAGTGAAGCGTGAAGTTGAATGATACTGGCATGAATAGAAGAATAGGTGAGAAAGTTGGAGTTGGTAGTCGGCTAAGTAGTAAGTGGTACTAGGTGGGAGACTGATTTGGAAGCACAAGAAATAGATGGGCAAAATCCTTTCTTTACTCTTAGGCAAAATATATATCAATAATGTATTGAATGAAGATCAAAAATATAAAATGCAAAACTAAGGTTAACTTATTTGAAAACTTAAAGTAATTAGATAAAAGCAAAATGTCAGCACAGTTTGAAAAAAAAAACTATTCAAACGTTTGGTCCAAGAAACCATGCAGGGACCAAACAATGATAATGGATTCACTATAAATGAGACACAAAAACAAAAAAAAAAAGTGGTGACAGCAGTTTTCATTAAAAAGTAAGGATGTAAACATTTTATTGAGTAAAATGTACACCAAACTGTCCCCAGTATTTATGATGCTATATTGCTTAAAGGAGGTAAGTGGCTTGTGTATGGTGGTGAAGCATTGTACATCACCAATAAAAGATCTCAGAAATACATTTTTAAGAGATCCCTGCTACAAGTTGATAAATTAATAGCACTTCATTGCAGTCCTATAGTGAACTAGTGATGCTGTCTATGATGGACTTGCAATGTAATCTGCAATGGACTTGTGATGCCATCTATGATGGATTTGCCAGGCTCTTTGCTGTGCATACAGAATGTCGTTTCCACTTACCAATGATGGGAAATTCAAAACCAGCAACAGCTCACAGAAATGTTGTCTTAATTCCATTAGTTCTCTAGCTTTATAATAGAGTATCATCAATGACACGGAATGTGTATTTTCTGTTGATGGAAATCTTTGAACATAAAAATGCCAATAGATAGCATTGTCATTACAGTCTATGAATTGGTGCTGGCACAAATTCCATTGCACAGCTAATGCACTGAGTTGTTCAGCTCAAGATAATTACTGTTATGAATGATTTTAATGGAACTATTTTCATCCCTTAGATAGCCCAATAAATTACATTGCTAATGTCAATGGGAAAACTAGATGTGCTGTGGGTGACGATAGAAGAAAGAATGGTCAGTTGCTGCAGGAAATATAACTCTTTTTGTTAATTACAGAGGGTGGAGTGAACCAAATAGTTTTACTTATGTGAACAGAGGACCAGATTTAGATTAATTTGAGGATTTTTTTAGAATTCAAGACTATTATTTCCTTTCTTTCATCAATTAAAAACATTAGCAGTGTGCTCAGCTCTACTCTTTATCATCACCCATTCACAGTTGGGATGATTTTGACTGTATCTGAACTTTCTTACTTCATGTTCAAAGTAACTATGTATATTGACAAATTAAATAATTAAAGTGAAAGCTCCAAATGAATTTATTCCCAAAGCTATAAACAGGTAGAGAAGCAATGTGTGTAAATGAAAAAAAAAAGACACTGTATAATAACGACAAACCACTAGTTGAAAGTGTTTACTGAAGTTTATGTTTATTACTTTGGACACCTCTTCATAGATCTTCAAAGCTGCCAAGGCTCTAAGCTCTTTGTTTCTAAACATTACCACCTCTGCACATCTCTTCTATCTTTTAAGGTGCTCTTGACCAATCTTTCAGTAACCTGTGCAAACTAAGCCCCAAGTAGGTTTCGTGTTAAATTTTGCTTCATCATAATTTCTATGAAGCACCTTTTCTCTGACTGCGTTAATTATGCTAAATAAGCAGAAGTTGTTGTTGCAATAAAGACAGGAATCTACCTTTGGCTGAGTGAACCTGAGAAACTGTGACTGGATATGATTCATCAGTAGTTCCTCACTTTATTCACTTAAAACTAGGGGAAATTTCTTTGAAAAAATCTTTGATCCACCCTGACTATTGTCACTACTCTGTAGTGTCAGACCTTTCAAATTGCTTTTGAAAAAGCCATCAATTTGTCAACAGAATACCTGATGGTATGTCAGACAAGGAGACAATATGTCTCTATTTCATTTTTGTAGTGAAAAACCTGTGTATATTTTCTAAGATATTCGTCAAACATTTTGCCCTGGCCACAGGTCACACCATAAAATAAGTGAGACAGCTTCTTTGAACCTCAACATTTATCTCAGACAGGGGCTGGGCATTATTTACAACTTCATGCAACACCAAAAGACATACTTCCAGCAACAACATACATAGTTCCATTTGAAAAACCACTCAGTACATCAGTCTGATATGCTTTTAAATGAAGACATAAAACACAGAAATATTTCATGGCATGAAATGCAGCTTTTATCAGTCATATTAATTGTCTTGAATCCATCTACAGTGGTACCTTGTTTCCAGATAAAAAGAAAAGAAAATTAAAATACCATTCATCACTATAGACTGGCTTTTTTAAAAAAAAACTCCTAAGAGGGGCCATTAATTGTGTTGAGTAGGGTCCCTGTTCTGGTTTCCCAGTAAGCTTTTGGAAATTTCCAATTGTCCTGAAGACATCAGGAACCTAAAGACGTCAAGTGGTGGAATTTTCAAATCTCACCTCAAGTCCCTTTGGTATCCAATTGGAAATGAGCACATATGCCACACATGTTGTTTTGGAATGATAAAAAATCTCAGAGCTACTTTACCAAGGCCAATTTTACCCAGACATCTTGTCAAGTGAAAAATAATGGCTGCTGACACCAAATAAGGACTCAACTGGAGTCATAGTTACCACAAACATTAACATTAAGGTTAGAGTAAGGTAGGTCGATATAGTTAGGAACCAAGTTCATTAAAACCTGTGAGAGAAAGTGAGGGCTGCAGATGCTGGAGATCAGAGCTGAAAATGTGTTGCTGGAAAAGCGCAGCAGGTCAAGCAGTATCCAAGGAACAGGAGAATCGACGTTTCGGGCATAAGCCCTTCTTCAGGAATGAAGGGCTTATGCCCGAAACGTCGATTCTCCTGTTCCTTGGATGCTGCCTGACCTGCTGCGCTTTTCCAGCAACACATTTTCAGCATTAAAACCTGTGCCTTGTTTGAGATGGAGCTCCATCATAACTTACTACTTTAAGTTGACAATACAGCCTCTTGTTAGTGGTTGAGTTGGGATCCCAAATGATATTGGTCCTTCTTAACTTTATTTCCATTTTTTTCTTCTGAAGCGAGTATTATTCGGGAAAAAGAAAAAAAACTGCATTGATAACAGGCTTCAAGTGAAATCCTTTCTCCTCTGCTCTCCAGTGATAAGGAGGAGGACATAAGTTCACATTTAGTGTTCTTAAATTTGCACTGTGTCACCAACCAGAGTGTATATTTGTTACTTCTGGTGTTTACATTTGGCTGTTATTGCCTTAAAAATGTTTTCTTATTTTGCCCTCCTTCCTGAAAATCACTTCCACTGTTTTTGAATTGAACAAATTAATTTGGATATTCATAGGTATACATAGAGAGGCAGAGCTTATGACAACATTTCAGAATAAGTTAAGGAGGTGGTCAAAGCCAAGAGGAATACAAGGGGTGTGGGAGCAGGGTAGACATGTTGAACGAGGACAACGTTTCATGTGGAGGAAAACTATCTATAGCGATTGCTTGGTCTGACAGACTGTTTCTACTTTGCAGTCACACAGAAGTACAAACTCAGAGCCCGTACAAACTCTGCAACAGTATCACATCAATGCAGATTTCATCATCTCAGTTGATTTAAATTTGCAATTACAAGATGATTAAAAGGAGAAAGCAAAGTGTTTGGAGCATCAGCTCACACCTTGCAGCCCATTTAGCTGTCACTATTGATCTCTGATATTGACTGCTGCTATTAATAAAACAATGGGAGACAACACAGCCAGAGCACAAAAGAAATACTCTATTGATATCAAGGACCTGGATCAAATATTGCTGAATTATATTAGAATTGAGATAATATCTAAAGGCAGACAGAAAGACACAGTGGAAAGTCACAGTGAAGAAGGGGCCAGCGAGCCCTCTGTGATTGCTTGCATTTCTTTTCCCAAAAATGTGGCAAACATCAATTAGCTTTATTTTGGGCAAAGTTTAAAAGTAGGTACCAAGCTGTGCTGATACAACACAACCAGTAACGTCTCATTTCAGCCTTTAATTATGGGATGATTGGTGGTTACTATGATTTAAACATGTCTGGAAGGAACAAATTGAATATTTAGTATTCAAGTGCTGATGTGGAGCAATTTCCATGTTGTGTATGTGGCCACCATGTGCACATTTCTAATAAAGATTCAGAATGCACCAGCTGACACTTAATAGCACACATCAGGATGGCTCAGAGGTCATGGAAGAGCAAGCATAGGTTCTCAGATGTGACTCTTGAGGTCAAGGTGAAAGACAATAAGAGGAAGAAAGAGATAGCAAAAGCAACTACTCCTGTAGATTATGGAGTCATAGAGTCACAGAGATGGACAGCACAGAAACAGACCATTTGGTCCAACTCGTCCTGCCAACCAGAACCTTGTTCCATTTGAGGGTTTTGGCCCATATGCCTCCAAAACCTTCTTATTCATATACCCATTCAGATGTCTTTTAAATGTTGGATATGTCACCACTTCCTCTGGCAGCTCATTCCATACATGCACCACTCTCTGTATGAAGAAATTCCCTTTAGGTCCCTTTTAAATCTTCCCCCTCTCACTTTAAACGTATGCCCTCTAGTTCTGGACTTGCCCACCCCAGGGAAAAGATCTTGTCTATTTATCCTTTCAATGCCCCTCATGATTTTATAAACTTCTATAAGGGCACCCTCAGCCTCGGCACTCGAGGGAAAACAGCCACAGCCTATTCAGCCTTTCGTTATAGCTCAAACCACCCAAACTTGGCAACATCTTTGTAAAGAAGGGATTGTGAATAAGGTCAAATTCAGGAACAAATATGCTTTCTGTCGCTTAAGCAATGTAATGATTTGACAAGTGTGGTCAAGCTTAGATTCCTTCTCACAAACACACTCCACCTACTATCTATCTATACTGTTTTTGTTTGCTTTTTTCATCTCCAACTGTATGTAGCTAGTTAACTCAGTTGGTTGCTTTGTGATGCATAGTGATGGCAACCAGGTAGGTTCAATTCCCTTACTGGGGTCACTACAAATGTTTACCTTCTCAACTTGGCCCCTTGCCTGAAGTGTGGAGACCCTCAGGTTAACCTCATGACTAGTTGTCTCTATCAAATGGGAGAGCAGCCCTCTGGGATTGTGGCTAATTAACATAGGTAGTCCTGTTTCAAGCTATTAATTATTTCTTTTTTTCCATTTGGGTATAATATTTGAATAAACAAGTAATTCTGCAGTTCTGAAATTACTTTGCATTTTTAAATGCTAATGATATGTCCTCTTTCTTGTGAAGGTGATGTTAGTGTGCTCCACCATGAAAACCAAAGCAAAATATAAATTGAGGGACTCCGTCATTTCTGTGATCCCCATCATTAACTCCCCAGTCTCATCCTCCATATGATCAACTTTCACTTTAGCTACTCTGTTCCCTTTTATATACTCTCAGAAGTTTTTCTATCCATTTTCATATTTTGTACCAGTTTCCCTTCATAATTTATGTTTACTATTTTTATGAGATTTTTCATAATCCTTTGTTGATGTATAAACATTCATGCCATAGTTTTTATCTTTGTATTATCTTTAATGTTGCTTGGACATTATGTTCTTTCCCCCTTTTACAATGTTTCTTCCTTTCTGGAATATATCTTAGTTGGGAGCAATTGAGTATCTCCTTAAATATTTCCCAATGTTTCTCAACTGTCCTGCCTTTAAGATTTTCCATTAGAATCTGATCTGTCCCCATACAAAGAAAGAACAAAGTACAATACAGCACAGGAACAGACCCTTTGACCCTCTAACCCTGTGTTCACATAGTGTGCCCTCTCACACTAAAACTGTCTTCACTTACAGGATCCATATCTCTCTGTTCCCTTCCTCTTCATGTATGCATCCAAGTACTCCTTGAATGCTGCTATTGCATCTACTTCCACCACCTCCTCTGGAAATGTGCCACAGACACTCACCACGTTTTATGTGAAAAACTTGCCTCACAAATCTCTTCTAAACTCTACACACCACTCTGCCCTCCCCACCTCCCACCTGTCTCCCAGTAATTGACCCCTCTACCCTGGGAAAAAGCCTCATATTTTCTACTCTATTCATGCCATTCACTATCTTATAAACTTCTATCAGGAAACCACCACCACCACCCCACCCCCACCCTCGACCTCCTCAATTCCAGTGAAAACAAACCCACTCTATCCAACTTTTCATCATAGCCAAAATCCCCCATATCAGGCAACATCCTGGTAACCCTTCTCTGTACGCTCTCCAAAACATCCACATCCTTCTGGTAGTGTGGTGACCTGTGTAATCAGATGCGAGGAGCAATGCAAGCTGAATATACATCCCTATGATCTTTGCAAACTTCCAGTTCATGTTTACTACCTGCTCAGGCAAGCAAGGGATTAGGAGCCGAACAATTGGATAAGAGCAGATCTCCTGGTTCAACATGGCAGTGCACTGTAATAATATGCTGTGCTGTCAGATGCAGAGAGATTTATTTATCTCAACAGGTGAACGATTATACATTGACTAATAATGAAGGTAGAAAATTATACATACAGAACAATTTGTCGATTGACTTGGACTTGTTCCTTTCGAAATTCTACCCGCTAACTCCCTTCAAAAACAGTTTTGTTTCCTGCCATCGATTGTACCTATTGTGCTTATTCTCCATGGGAGTTAACTTCAGCTGCTTTAATAGCTTTAAAAGAAAGAGAACGTGAATGTGTTTTTTTTTGTAAAATAGAGAACTGCAAAATGTTCAGTTTAAAGTATTTTCTAAGAAAAGAGAACTAATGGCTCTCCCACAGAGATTACTTACGGCTGTAATGGCCCAATTTCGCATGAGAAAAGATGTCAGAAAACGGTGGCCCAGTCAAATGAGATATCCCGCAGACTAAAATAGAGGCTAAGAAGCCAATTAGCGATTTATTCTTGAAAGCCATGAAATTTCTGAGAGACGAAAGCTGCTTTATTTCCTGAACTCACTACTTTTCCTTAAAATAAGTATCATAGAGACCTTTGTGGTAGTTGACTACTGACAAGAAATACCCTTTTCAGGTGTTTCCCCTTGAATAACTCTAACCTGCTGCCCCACTGTGTCTGCAAAATAGCATAATTAGATTCCACTTTGAAAAAAGTTGCCTCCTTTTTTGATCTTAGACATGAGCAGTACGTGCTGTTCTCTCCACACAAAAGCAAATTGCTGCACATGTTGGAAATTGGTAACAACAACAGAAAATGCAGAATCCTGAGAGTTGTGAGAAGAGTGCACAGGGAAATATTTCTACTTGTCAGAGAGAATAGGATCTGAGGGCACATCATCAAAGTGAAAGCACGATTCCTTAGAATTGAGATGAGATGGGATTTCTTCAGCCACAGGATGGTGAATCTGTGGAAAACATTGCTGCAGCCACCTGTGAAGGCCAAGTCTTTGAGTGTAAGTATTTAAGACAACGATAGATAGATTATTGATTAGTAAGGGATTCCAAGGTTCCCAGGCAAAGGCAGGAGAACGGGGTTGAGAAACAGTTCAACCATGAACATTTATGGAGTGTTTTTGATGGGCCAAATGGCCTAATTCTGCTTTTATATCTGATGGTCTTACAGTGGTGAAATCACTTTTGCAACGAGGTTAAAATGCTTTGTGGTGTGGCAGAGTTGATCTGTTCTTTGGGAAGGAACCGTGAACCCTCATGTCTAGTTCCTATTCTAACACAACATGGACCTGAGTTTGAACAAAAAAGCCGTCATGTGTAAATTGGGGCTTTCTTAACTGTTACTGAGCCATCACATTCAGAAATTGAAATCCCACAGTGAGCAAGGTGAATCGGCTTTCCAACACTTACATTGGTTCACTGGCTCATTAACTACTTCAGACAGATTCTTTCGAAAAATAAATTGAAAATTTACTTTTTTTTTGTCTAACTTGGTATTGAAATCACACTCACCAGAAATTTATCCCTGAACATTGCGTTCTCATGCACTTTGATTATTGCAGGATAAAAGGGATCCAAAGAAATAAATGTATTCTTCAACAAGAATTGAAGATAAGACACTGATCCTTAAATCCTATCACCAATAACATCTCGTGTTTTTGAGCAATAATAAAACCAGAGTTTCCAAATCGCAGCACGGTTTGTATCTTTCGGTAATTAATATTTCATTGATCTCAAGAAACCGTAGGAAACCTAAAACAGGTACCCAATTAACTATTATTTCTTTTATACTGTCATACAATATAAAGTTGCACTCCAATATTTAGATCTGCGCAGCACAAAGCACCCAGAATTGCAAACCTAAATTTGAAAATCTCCAGTTCATTATTCATATGTCTTTGAATATAACTTTTAATTTTGGGAGGTTAAAGTGTGAGAATTAATTCTGATTGAGAAAGTGCTAATAACCCTGAAGAAAACGCAATTCAGACATGCTTGGGGTTTACTACGTTTAAAAGGTTGACACCATGTAACATAAGAGATTAACAGCTAGAAAGGTAAGATCATAAAATGGCAGGTTACTTAGCTAAGTAATTGGATACATGATTTATGCAGTTATTCCAATAAAATAAATATAAATTATTCATGTGATTTCGTCGAATTAATGGAAACTTGCAATTTGGAATTTCTATCTGGAAACAGGCTGTGTGTGTCATGTTGGCAGAGAAATGGCATGGTGAGGCAGGTTTAATTGAGGTATTCAAGAGGACAATTAATTGGACAAAGAAAATATATTCACGTGTAGGGTCAAAAATAATGGACATTGCCACCAAGATGATGATCACTTGTAGAGCAGGTGCAGACACAATGGGCAGAATGTCCTCCTGCATTGTATGATTTCTATGTTACTGTTATTCTAACAGAAATGGAACTTAGTGTTTTCCTTTGTTATTGAGTTTATCACTATGCATTCAATTAGGACATAGCTAAAAGGTAAAACTAGTTGAAGCCTGGGAATTAACTATGATAGTCTGTCAGCTTTAGGTCTTACGTAGCTGGTAGCAACTTGGAAGGAGAGTGATAAAACTAGTCATACATCTGAAGTAGAGTAAATGTAATATTATAGCTGAGTTTATGTTACTACAGATATACTCAACAGTCCATGACACCGTCTACGATTGCAAGCTGATTTTCAGTTTAATTTTAATTAGGTACGGGGAGAAATTATTTCACGATTTGTTTCGTTGAAAGCCAATGGATGAATGTACAGAAATCCAATCAATAAAAGATGGTTAACATTATTGCAGTTGCAGCTCTGGAAGTAATCACCTTGGTTACAATTTGAAACCATCACAATGCGTTATTGGGAATGAAGGTTGTTTTCTGATGTTTTAAACCATTGTGCAGGAGTCAACTTGGAACCTGTGCCTGAAATGTGAAATCTAAAGTTGTGAGATTTTCAGAGGAACTGGCAGGTAATTTAACCAAAAAGTACTGGAAGGATCCCTATGACTTCAGTGAATTGCTGAAACACAGAAGAGCAATCAGAGTGTATTCCAAAGAGTAGAGAAATACCTGTGAAATTGCTCCCAGAAAACAAGAGTTAAGGGTTTCAGAATAGAAGTCATGCAGTAAAATTCAAAATTGTTTTTGAGTTTATAATATAGATTGTTGTAAGTTATAGTGCTGGATTCATATAAACTTTCTTTAGTTCTTGTTGGTATACTCTGAAATTTTGCTTTTGTCTGGAGAATGTGATTTCTTGTGGCATAAGTTTGCAGATGACACCAAAATCGGTGATCTAATGATCAGTGAAGAAGATTATCTCAAAGTACAACAGGATCTTGATCAGATGGGCCAATGGGCTAAGGATTGGTAAATTGAGATTAATTTAGGTAAATGTGAGATGTTGCATTTTGGTAAGGCAAACCAGGGCAGAGCTTACACAGTTAATGTTGGGCCCTTGGGAGTGTTACCAGAAAAGGAGACCAAGGGGTGCAGGGGCATAGCTCCTTGAAAATGGAGTTGCAGGTGGACAGAATGGTGAAGAAGCTGCTTGGCACACTTGACTTGTCATCATTGGTCAGAATACTGAATATAGGAGTGTAGGCTGCAAAGGGCATTCATGAGGCTACTTGTACTGCATACAATTCTGGTCACACTTCTTTTGCTAAACTAGAAAAGGTATAGAAACGATTTACAAGGATGTTGCCAGGTTTGGAGGGTTTGAGCTATAGAGAGAGGCTGAATAGCCTAGGGTTTTTTTACCTTGGGGTGTCGGAGGCTGAGGGATGTCCTTAATCGTTTATAAAATCATGAGAGGCATTGATAGGTTAAATAACCAAGGTATTTTTTCTATGGTGAGGGAGTCTAAAATGAGAGGCTATTGTTTTAAGAGAGAGGTAAAAGTTTTAAAAACTACCTGAGGGGTAACGTTTTCTCACAGAGGGTGGTTCATGTGTGGAATGAGTTGCCAGAGGAAGCGGTGGAGGCTGGTAAAATTATACTATTTAAAAGACATCTAGATGGTTATATGAATAGGAACAGTTTAGAGAAATATGAGCTAAAAGCTGGGAAATGGGACTAGGTCAGATTGGGGTATCTGGTCAGTGTGGACAAGTTGGACTGAAGAATCTGTTTCCATGCTGTATGACTCCTTGACTCTATGATTATAATTGCAGGGTTGATATTTTTCATGTTAATAGTCCCTGACAGTATCATAACACAATGCACTGATTTACATTTAGAAAGAAATAGCTTGTTATATGACATACTATAAGAAGGATTTTACTGATTAGTGCACTCACATAGATCTCTCAAACTGTCTCCACTCCATACTACTTTCTAACATTAGAAGAGAATGGTAAAGGTTTTGTATATTAAAAGGGTGCACCAATAAGTTTATCAAGTATTTAGGAGGTTCAGAAACCATTTCCTCCTAACACAAAGTTGGCAATACAACTGCATCTTTACCCCTTTTATTGCCTATATCAGCGTTTTCCAAATGTTTTCCACTGTGATCCTTTTTTGAGTATTGAAAATTTGTTGTGATCCCTCAATGTGAATCCATGAGTTTTGGAGGTGCCGATGGGGATGGACCTATGTAAGTGGAAGTTGAGGGGAGACTAGTGGATACAGGTTTGGACGTATGAGATTCAAAGAATCTCTACAATGTGGAAACAGGCTATTTGGTCCAACAAGTCACACCGATTGTCTGAAGACCATCCCACCCAGACTCACGTCCTACCCCATCACTGTAACCCTGCATATACCATGACTAATCCACCTAAGTTACACATCCCTGAACACTATGAGACAATTTAGCCCATAATGTCATTCAGTAACACAGTGTGTTATATTCTATCTCTCTGCCATGTTAGAGCTGGTACTACAGTAAAATTACTTAATAAGTAAAGTAGGATTATAAATGCATAAACTAAGATTTTAAAAAGTGTGTTGGCAAGATGATGTATACAGCCATTTAAAAAGTACTCTGTATAACATGCAGTAACTTTCAAATGTTAAGGTAAAGTTGCAAGGTTCAGAAGTAATTGATTTGAAAACCACAAAATTCTTAAATTGCGCAGGATTTTTTTTCCTGAATACATTTACAATAGTGATTCACACAAAACCTGTTCCCTAAGCAATCAGCTTTGTATCTTGAATGGTCTGCTGCTTTATTTAATTCTGAATTCAGAACCACAATCACGACACTCAATAAAGTGAAAGTCTGCTTCAAGGCAAAATATACATGACATTTCCATCACAGAGTTTCCATTGAATACAAATCTATGCTTCTAGGACATTGCCAGAAGGTAGATTTTCTATTCCGAAAGTCTAGTCTGCCTGGTTGACAACGCCTGAGGGATTTGTTGGTTAGTGTTTACTCTCTAGCTGGCTGTTGCCTTAGAAAAGCTTTGTTGACATGAGGCAGTAAAGACCTAAATTCTAACAGATGTTTGGGTGGATGAACTATGACATCAGATGTAACCAATGGGACTAAAGAATAATAATTATACTTAGTGTTCATGTGCACTCACTGAAAAAAAGACATTGGTGAAATGCCAACTGTGGAGTGTTACAAGTTTATAGAACCCAAAAGAATTGCTATTCAAACTAAATTGCAATCTCATTTTTCACCAGGAAGACTACAAATTGAAGCTGTAGTTTATTCCAAAAACATTCATTAAATTATCAAACGTGCTGTTTGTATTTTAAAATTTTATTGAGATTAATCGTAATTTTGAAATTCATCTTCTGGAGACTGCTTATTATCAAATTAATTTTAAATGCTAAATTCAGAGAGCCAATTTATCTTCAGGACAATTCAGGAGGTTGGTGATAAAGGTTCTATGAAAGTTATTGATCTTAGACAGTTTGGACTGGATCGAGGAAGTAAAAGATACTGTACAACTATGAGTTCTTTCTTGCCTGATTATAGATTTTGCTCTCAAGATGCTTTATTTGAGATGTAATTAATGTTATAAAAATCAGTTGATTTCAAATTGGGGGTCTTACCATGCATTCACAAAATAATTTCAAAGTATTTTCTGAAAAGGCTAGCTGGTCACGTATGTTGCTGGAGGTGGGATTGGATAAGGTCAGGAGGTGAAGTAGTTAGTGGCTGCCAAATATACTGCACAGTGAGGGCTGGCTGTCTTACTGAGGAGAAGGCGACTGTATGCAACTTGAAAACTGTTATATTTGCAAGTAGTCGGGAACTGAAAATCTCCAATAAATACCTTGAATTGTTTTTTTTTTAATTCATTATTTGCACGCAGCACTTCCATATTTTGATTATTATGTAGATTGAGGATCTACGATTTTTTAACCTATCTGAAAAGGGATCTTTATCCAAAAACCAATTTGAGAACTACTGGAATAAACATAATTTTTCATACATGACTTCAATTCAATCAAGATAAAGACAATTGAAACAAGTTATTCCAAAATGTAACTGCTTTAATATGAGCGGTTAATCCAATAGATCGAGTCACACAGCACGGTGACTCAGCGGTCAGCACTGCTACCTTACAAAACCAGGGGCCTGGGTTTGATTGTGTGGAGTTTGCACATTCTTCTGTGTCCGTGGATGTTTCTGCTGGGTGCTCCGGTTTCCTCCCACAGTCCAAAGTTGTACAGGTTAGATAGATTGGCCATGCTAAGCTCTCTTATAGTGTGCAGGCTGGGTGGATTAGCCATGTTAAATGTGGGTTTTTGGGGACAGAAGACGGTCTGAGTGGGATGCTCTTCAGTGGGTCAGTGCAGTTTTAATGTAATGTGGAGAACTAGCCAATTGGATACAGAATTGACTCAAAGGTAGAAGACACAGGGTGGTAGTGGAGGGTTGTTTGTCAGACTAGAGGCCTGTGACCAGTGGAGTGCCACAAGGATCGATGCTGGGTCCATTACTTTCCATCATTTGTATAAATGATTTGGATGTGAGCATGAGAGGTATAACTAGTAAGCTTGCTGATGACACCAAAATTAGAGGCATGGTGGACAGTGAAGAAGGTTACCTCAGATTTCAATGGGATCTTGATCGAATGGACCAGTGAGCTGAGAAGTGGCAGACAGAGTTTAATTCAGATAAATGTGAGGTGCTGCATTTTGGGAAAGCAAATCTTAGCAGGAATTATACACATAATGGTAAGGTCCTTGGGAGTGTTGCTGAACAAAGACACCTTGGAGTGCAGGTTCATAGTTCCTTGAAAGCGGAGTCGCAGGTAGCTAGGATAGTAAAGAAGGCATTTGATGTCCTTTCCTTTATTGGGTCAGAGTATTGATTACAGGAGTTGGGAGGTCATGTTGTGGCTATTCAGGACATTGGTTCAGCCACTGTTGGAATACTGCATGCAATTCTGGTCTCCTTCCTATTGGAAAGATGTTGCAAAACTCGAAAGGATTCAGAAAAGATTTACAGGGATGTTGCCATGGTTGGAGGATTTGAACTATAGGAAGAGGTTGAATAGGCTAGGGCTGTTTTCCCTGGAGCATCAGAGACTGAAGGGTGACCTTATGGAAGTTTATAAAATCACGAGGAGCATGGATAGGATAAAGACAAAGTCTTTTCCCTGCGGTGGGGGACTCCAGAACTAGAGGACATAGGTTTAGAGTGACAGGGGAAACATTTAAAAGAGACCTAAGGGGCAGCTTTTTCACGCAGAGGGTGGTACGTGAATGGAATGAGCTGCCAGAGGAAGTGGTGACGGCTAGTACAATTGCAATATTTAAAAGGTATCTGGATGGGTATATAAATAGGAAGGATTTGGAGGGATATGGGCCGGGTACTGGCAGGTGGGACTAGATTTGGTTGGAATATCTGGTCGACGTGGACGAGTTGGACAGAAGGGTCTGTTTCTGTGGTGTACGTCTCTGACTCTATGACTTCATGTAGCCTCTTTCCACACCGTAGGGATTCTATGACATGTAAAGTCTGCCAGATTCTACCTTACGAAAGATATAACTGCTGTTGGGGAGGTTTTAAACTAATGTGGCAGGGGGCTGGGAACCAGAAGAGAAGACTACTAGCCAGTGAGGTGGAAACTCAAGACTGTAAGGATCACAAAGTTAGCATTACCAAGGGAAAGAGTAGACAGAGAGCAGATGAATGCAAAAGAATCGTCAGCCTGAGGTGCATCTACTTTAATGCAAGGAGTAGAGTTGGTAAGGCAGATGAACTTAAGGCTTGGATTGGTGCCTAGGAGTATGACATTATTGCAATCACAGAGACGTGGTTGAAGGAAGAGCATGATTGGCAACTAGATTATCCAGGATATAGATGCTTCAGACAGGACGGGGAGGCAAGTAAAAGGTAGGAGGAGCAGTTGCATTACTGGTCAGGGATGATATCACGGCTGTGCCAAAGGAGGACACTGTGGATGGCTTGAGCAGTGAGGCTTTATGGGTAGTGCTGCGAAATAGGAAAGGTGCAATCACATTGGTGTGGCTGTATTACAGGCCTTCCAACAGTGAGCGTGAGGTAGAAGAACAAACTGGTAAACCGATTATGGAAAGATGTAAAGGCAACAGGGTGGTAGTGATGGGAGATTTTAATTTTTGAGGAGAAAGTGAGGTCTGCAGATGCTGGAGATCAGAGCTGAAAATGTGTTGCTGGAAAAGCGCAGCAGGTCAGGCAGCATCCAGGGAACAGGAGAATCGACGTTTCGGGCATAAGCCCTTCTTCAGGACTGGCTGGGATACACTTAGTGGACAGGTCAGAATTTGTAAGGAGCTAATAGGAAAGTTTTCTAGAGCAGTACATCAATAGTCCGACAAGTAAAGGGGCCATATTGGACCTGGTGTCAGGGAGTGAAGCAGGCCAGGTGGTAGAAGTTGCAGTGGAGGATTTCTTTGGAAATAGTGACCATAATTCTGTAAGTTTTTGAATACTCGTTGACAAAGATGAGAGTGGTCTGAAGGGACAAGTGCTAAACTGGGCCAAGGCTAATTATATCAAAATTAGAGAGGAGCTGGGAAATGTGGATTGGACACAGCTATTTGAAGGAAAGTCCACATTTGACATGTGGGAGGCTTTCAAAGATAGGTTGAAGATAGTGCAGGATAGGCATGTCCCTCTGGAAACAAGGGATAGGAAAGGCAAGATTCGTGAATTGTGGATGACAGGAGAAATCATGCGACTAGCCAAGAGAAAAAGGGAAACGTACATAAGGTTCAGGCAGCTAAGAACAGAAGAGGCCTTGGAAGAATATTGGGAGAGTAGGACCAATCTTAAATGAGGAATCAAACCGGCTAAAAGAGATCATGAAATAACTTTAGCGAGCAGAAAAAGGAGAAACCCAAAAATTCTTATATAAGAAGTAAGAGAGTAACTAGAGAAAAGAGTTGGTCCACTAAAGGATAAGGAAGGCTGCGTATCGAACCTGAGAAAATGGTTGAGATTCTCAATGATTACTCTGCGTCAGTGTTCACTGAGGAATTGGAGGTGATGAATGCTGAGATTAGAGATAGACGTCTATTTACTTTGGATCATGTTGACATAAGGAGGGAAGGTTGGGTAGGCCAAAGGATATTAAGGTAGACAAATCTCCAGGAGCGGATGGGATCTATCCCAGGTTGCTGAGGGAGGCAAGAAAGGAAATAACTGGGATCCTGACAGATATCCTTGTAGCATCCTTAAACACAGCGGAGGTGCTGGAGGATTGGACGGTTGCTCACATTGTCCCCCTTTACAAGAAGGGTAGCAGGGATATTCCAGGCAACTACAGACCAGTGAGCCTGAGGTCAGTGGTGGGTAAGTTGCTGGAGAAGGTACTGAGAGATAAAATCTATTTATATTTGGAAAAGAATGAGCTTGTCAGTGACAAGCAACATGGTTTGGTGCAGCGTAGATCATGCCTTACCAACTTAATAGAGTTCTTTGAGGAAGTGACCAAGTTGATAGATGAAGGAAGGGCTGTAGATGTCATATACATGGACTTCAGTAAGACATTTGATGAGGGTCCCCATGGTAAAGTAATGGAGAAAGTGAAGTCACATGGTGTGCAGGGTGTTCTAGCTAGGTGGGTAAAGAACTGGTTGAGCAACAGGAGACAGAAAGTAGTAGTTGAAGGGAGTTTCTCGAAATGGAGCAAGGTGAGCAATGGTGTTCCACAGGAATCAGTGCTGGGGCCACTGTTGTTTGTGATGTACATAAATGATCTGGTAGAGGGCACTGTTGGTCTGATCAGTAAGCTTGCAAATGACATGAAGATTAATGGAGTAGCAGAAAGCATAGGGGACTGTTAAAGTATACAGGAGAATATAGATAGACTGGAGAGATGGGCGGAGAAGTGGCAGATGGAGTTCAATCTAGGCAAATGTGAGATGATGCATTTTGGGAAATCTAATTCTCGAGGGAACTATAATGTAAATGGAAGAGCCTTGGGAAAAGTTGATGAGCAGAGAGATTTGGGAGTTCAGGTCCATTGTACCCTGAAGGTGACTGCACAGGTAGATAGAGTGGTCAAGAAGGTATATGGTATGCTTGCCTTCATCAGACATGCATTGAGTATAAGATCTGGCAGGTCATGTTAAAATTGTACAAGATTTTGGTTCAGCCACATTTAGAATACTGTGTACAGTTCTGGTCACCACATTACCAAAAGGATGTGGATACTTTGGAGAGGATGCAGAGAAGGTTTACAAGGATGTTGCCTGGTTTGGAAGGTGCTAGCTATAAAGAGAGGTTGAGTAGGTTAGGATAGTTTTCATTAGAAAAAAGGAGATTGATGGGGGGACCTGATTGAGGTCTACAAAATCATGAAGAGTATTGACAGAGTGGATAGAGATAATATTTTTCCCAGGGTGAGGGATCCAATAAGAGATCACACGTTCAACGTGGGAGGTGAAAAGTTTAAGGGGGACATACTCAGCAAGTACTTTACACAGAGGTTGGTAGGTGCGTGAAATGCGTTGCCAGCAGAGGTCGTAGAGACAGGCATGGTAGATTCATCTAAGGTGCATCTGGACAGATGCATGAGTAGGTGGGAAGCAGAGGGATACAGATGCTTAGAAATTGGGCAATAGGTTTAGACAATGGATTTGGATCGGCTCAGGCTTGGAGGGCCGAAGGGCCTGTTCCTGGGCTGTAAACTTTTTTTGTTCTTTGTATGACTACATTTTTAAATATTCTGCATCTTTTTGCAGGGGAATTAATTGCAAATGTTGGAGAAGACTCTCGTATTGCATATATACAAGCTGACAACAAGCAGCAGAAATCCAGTGATAAGCTGTGGACAATGTCAAGAAAAAGACTTTCCATCAGAAATCAAAGCCAAAAGTAGAAAGCAAAGATTATGTTTGTGTTTTAATAGAATGTATCTGGAGTGCTTTGAAGATGAAGGTGATTTGGTGAGAACGTAAACTCAACTATCTCTTCAAATAACAGTTTATAAAACAATACCGAATATTGTAAAATAATGTATCTTTGTGCATATGATTGTCAAGTAGGTTTCTGAGAACTGAGGTATAAGATCGCTCCATATAAACTTTCCCAGTTATGTTTATTTCCACCTCCTCAACCTTGCAATTTCAAGTGGCCTTTCAATTACCATTATTTCCATTAGAGATAATCTGTCTTTCTACATATCTCATATTCCAATCACTCTTCCAACACCACATCTTTCTGCAGGCACGCCTTAAAAAAAATTTTCCAAGGCACTTAAAAATGACACTTTCAAACCTTGAAATGTCGAGACTTTTCCATTTGTCATAATATACCCGCAGCTATCAATCTGCTTAATCTCACCTTTGCCTCCGATGGATGCACTTGTCCCCAGTAAAATCTCTTTATTGCAAAAGTCATAGATGTTATTCAGTGCTACAAGTTTCATTCTACTCCCAAAATTGCACCCATTCTGCAGTCAAGCATTTCTTGTATGACCTGAGTCATTTTGGTGAGGTTATTCTTGCAAACATTGGGAGCAGGCATTTCAAGGAAGCAGAGTCTTTTTTAAAATTCTTTTGATGGCATGTGGCATGTGTGCACTGCTTGCAAAGTTGTCATTTGTTGCAGTTCCCTCATTGCCCTGGAACTGAGTAACTTGCTAGGCCATTTCAAAATGGCAGTTCAGAGTCAACAGGTCACATGTAGGTTGTACTGCCCAAGGACAGCAGGAGTACTTCCCATCAGGACACTACAGAATCAGGTGGATTTTTAACACAATTGATGAAGAAGGGCCATTAGACCCAAAACATTAACTCTGTTTTTCCCTCCACAGATGCTACCAGACCTGCTGAGCTTCTCCAGCAATTTCTGTTTCAGATGATAAATGTCATCATAGCTATTACAGAAACAAGTTTTTAGTTTCTGGTTTTATTAACTGATTGTAAATTCCAAGGTAAGATTTGAATCCATATGGAATCCCTACAATGTGTACAGAGGCCATTCGCCCCATTGAGTCCACAGTGACCCTCTGAAGAGCATCCCATTCAGCCCCAGCCCCACACCAAATCCCTGTAACCCCAAATATTACCATAGCTAATATACCCTGGACACTGCAGACAATCCACTTAACCTTACAGTTCATAAATTCATAAGGTATAGGAGCACAATTAGGCTATTCGACCCCTCGAGTCTACTCCGCCACTCGATCATGGATATTATGCTCCTCAACCCATTTTCCTGCCTTCTCTCCATATCCCTTCAACCCATCACCAATTAAAAATCTATCTAACTCCTCCTTAAATTTACTCACTGTCCCAGCATCCATCACATTTTGGGTAAGCAAATTCCACAGAATCACAACCTTTGAGAGATGTAATTTATCCTCAACTCTGTTTTAAATTTGTTACCTCTTATCCAATGACTATAACCTCTCATCCTAGAATGCCCCAATAGAGGAAGCTTCCGCTCCACATCAATTTTATCCACACCTTTTTATCAGCTTGAATTCCTCAGATTGATCTTCCCTCATTCTGTCTATCTGCATATCTTTGGACTGTGGGAGGAAACCGGAGCACCTGGAGGAAACCCATGCAGACCAGGGGAGAATGTGCAAACTCCACACAGTCACCTGAGGCTGGAATCAAACCCAGGTACCTGGTGCTGTGAGGTAGCAATGCTAACCATTGAATCATTGTGCCACCCAAAGTATCCCTAGACTATTAGCTTTCGCCCCCAAATAATGTGATGACCATGGATCATAACTTGAGATCTCCGATGGAAACATTGAACTTTTAATTGCAAAATGTGCACTTTTTTAAAAAAGATGACTCTGGATGTAAATTCAGTGGCTGATGAGGAACCCTGGAATGTTGTAGCTGAAGGTGTCACAGTTTTAAATGGAGAAGTGCACTAAAACCAGAACTTTTTACCGCACAATGACAAGAGTTAAAAGCCAATTGGTCTGAGTGTGCTGGTGGGCTGCGGTGTTCATGTATGCGTAGGAAACCAGAGTTTGAAAGCTTACAAAGACTAACAGAGGGCACAAAAAAAAAGAAATAGGGAGAAGATTAAATTATGAGGGCAAGCTAGCCAGTAATATAAAAGAAGACTATAAGAGTTTCTTCAGATATATGAAGGGCATATGAGGCAAAAGTAGACATTAGGCTGCTGGAAATGACGCTGGAAAGATAGTAATGGGGAACAAGGAAATGACTGAGGAACTGAATAATTACTTTGCATCATTCTTCACAGTGGAAGACACAAGTAATATCCCAAAAATTCAAAATAATGAGTGGGCAGAGCTGAGTATGGTGACCAGCTGAGTAAGGAGAAGGTGCTAGAAAATCTGAATGGCCTGAAGGTGGATAAATCAGCTGGACCAGATGGACTACATCCCAACATTCTAAAGCAATAGTGGAGGTGTTAGTGGTAATCTTTCAGGAATCGCTAGAAACAGGGAGGATCCTGGAGGACTGGAAAATTGCTAACATTACACCCTTGTTTAAAAAGAGAGTAAGACAGAAGACATAAAATTACAGACCAATTAGCCTGACCTCAGTCATAGATAAGATCCTGGAATCCATTGTGAAGGATGAGATTTCTGAATACTTGGAAGTGTATGGTAAAATTGGGCAAAGTCAACATGGATTCATCAAGGGAAGGTCATGCCTGACCAGATGTTTTTAAGGAAGTAATGAGCTGTTTTAATCAAGGAGAACCAATGGATGTTATGTACCTGGATTTTAAAAAGGCCTTTGAGAAGGTGCCACACAGGAGACTACTGAGTAAGATAAGGGCCCAAGGTGGTAGAGGCAAGTTGCTAGCATAGATGGAAACTTGGCTGTCTGGCAGAAAGCAGAGAGTGGGGTTAAAAGGGTCCTTTTCAGGATAGCAGCTGGTGACAAGTGGTGTTCCGCAAGGCTCAGAGTTGGGACTACAACTTTTCACTTTATACATTAATGACCTAGATGAAGAAACTGAGGGCATTCTGGCTAATTTGCAAATGATACAAAAGTAGGCAGAGGAACAGTAGCATTGAGGAGGCAGGGAGGCTGCAGAAGGATTTGGACAGGTTAGGAGAGTGGGCAAAGTAGTAGCAGATGGAGTACACCATGAGAAAGTGTGAGGTCATGCACCATGGTAGGAAGAATAGAGGCATGGGCTGTTTTCTAAATGAGGAGAAAATTCAGAAGTCTGAACTGCAAAAAGACTTGAGAGTTCTAGTCCAGGATTACCTCAAGAGAAACTTGCAGGTTAAGTCAGTAGTTAGGAAGGTAAATGCAATGAAGACATTTATTTTGAGAGGACTCATATAAAAGCAGGGATACACTTCGGAGGCTCTGTATGGCTCTGGTCAGACCACATTTGGAGTATTGTGCACAGGCCCCATATCTCAGGAACGATGAACTGGCCCTGGAGTGTGTTCAGTGGAGATTCATGTGAATGGTCCCACAAATGAACAGCTTAACATATGAGGAATGTTTGAGGACTCTGGGATATACTCGATGGAATTTAGAAGGATGAGCGGGGATCTAATTAAAACTTACAGAATACTGTATGGCCTGGACAGACTGAATATTGGGAAGATGTTTCAATTGGTAAGAGAGACTAGGACCCGAGGGTATAGCCTTAGAGTAAGTGGAAGACTTTTTAGAAGGGAGATATGGAGAGAAACATCATCAGCAGAGATTGGGAATCTATGGAATTCATTGTCACAGAAAGGTGTAATGGATGGGATTTTGATTGTAATGAGAATTAAGGGTTACGGGAAGTAAGCGGGAGAATGAGGTTGAGAAAGTTAACAACCATGATTGAATGGTATACAGATTCAATGGGCTGAATGGCCTAAATTCTGCTCCTGTGTCTATGCTTACACAGTAAGGTATAGATGTATACTATTGAGATTTGAGCATTACTTTGCTGTTAAAGTGGGCGGCACGGTGGCACAGTGGTTAGCACTGCTGCCTCACAGCGCCAGAGACCTGGGTTCAATTCCTGCCTCAGGCGACTGACTGTGTGGAGTTTGCACGTTCTCCCCGTGTCTGTGTGGGTTTCCTCCGGGTGCTCCGGTTTCCTCCCACAGTCCAAAGATGTGCAGGTCAGGTGAATTGGCCATGCTAAATTGCCCATAGTGTTAGGTAAGGGGTACATGTAGGGGTATGGGTGGGTTGCGCTTCAGTGGGGCGGTGTGGACTTGTTGGGCCGACGGGCCTGTTTCCACACTGTAAGTAATCTAATCTAAAGTCATAGTCAAAAAACCATCCCCTGGTCACCCCTATGTTGCAGGTAAAAGGAAATCTTGCTCTGAGTGCTGGAAGCAAGCCAGTCAATAGGAAGCAGGACAAAAGGATTTCAGCAAACCTGCAAAGTCAGGAGTCTTGAAATCAGCTGGTTAACTATCAATGTCCCATTATCTCCTCTTTCTCAATGACCGAGAGACTGTTGCATATATGTTTTAACTTTTGTCTTTTATTAGACTCACATACAGATTGCAAATTAGAAGTGTGTTGTGTTGTTACTTCTTGAATTTAGTAACTCATGAACACACTTTTATTAACTCAAGAAAGTCTGGTTAATTTTTAAAAAAATATTAATTCACTTCGTCTGGGAGAAAAGTCTCCACAAGGAAGAGATTTTTTTTAACTGATCTGGCTACATCCAACAAAATGTGGAAGTGAATACAGAAGAGGAGTCAGTTCATCCCTTCTCATCCAGGAACTTGAGAATTTGGAGTATGAAACATAAATTGCAGAACTTAATCTGGGACTGGTCATAACAATCACTAGTCCAATGATATGACCACTAACATTACCACTTCTCCCTAAGTAGTCAAGAATTGTGATATTCAATTTACACTAATGATGCCATTTTTTACCTCAACACTCCAGCTAACAAAAATACTCACATGTCCTCACACAGATGATCTTGTATTGATGGCACTAGAAATAGTGACTTTGTACACTGTTCACTGTACTCATATATCCCTATACTTGAGTGCATGCGACAATAAAACAAATTCTAATTCTAGGATGCTGGAAGAAGGCCTTGACCATATCATTGACTGGGACCATCAGCTACCTTCTGGTTAGTTGCTGATTGAATCAACTGATTTATGCTCAGTTAATATAGAGTCATGGTGGTTTTTAAAACTATTTAATGTTGCTGAAGTTGACAAGTGTGTTGTGTGGCTTTGATTCTGACTTCCAAGGTTACGCTCAGACACATTCTCCCAGTCATGGATGCAGTAGTTTCAACCTCCCTTGGCCTGGGAATTGAGAAAAGGTTGCAAAATGCTCAATGATGGAGGAGAAATAGAAGGTCTTTTAGCAGAGGGCCACACCTAGTCAGGATCTTGAGCGAGAAATTTTCCTATTTCACCCTCAAAATGGGAGTAATGTGTTGTGGACATAATTGCTTCAGTCAGCAAATGTCACTGACCTTAAGTGGCTTTGACACGAGAACAATAGTTCTTAAGCTTTTGTGGATGTTGGGTCCCTTTTCAAATGGATTCGTAAGCACAGACCACAGGCTTAAATCATGAAAGTGCTGCATGTAAACAGTGTTTTAATAATTGCTTTTAAGGAGACAGGTAATCACTTAGAACAGTAACTGGAATACTATTTCATTCATGGAGACAGAAAAATCAGAGATAAGTGTGACACCATTAACATTGTAGTAAACACCAACTGAAATGTGTTTAATGTGGCTAAAGCACATCTGTTAATAGCACAATGCCCAATCACTTCACAGGTCATACCTAATACAAATAGCTATTGGTCAAACCAGCATGAACGACAGTGACACATAGAGTCATAGAGATGTACAGCATGGAAACAGACCCTTCGGTCCAACACGTCCATGCTGACCAGATATCCCAATCTAATCTGGCCCCACCTGCCAGCACCTGGCCCATACCCCTCCAAACCCTTCCTATTCATATACCCATCCAAACGCCTCTTAAACGTTGCAATTGTACCAGCCTCCACCTTATCCTCCGGCAGCTCATTCCATACATGTACCATCCTCTGCATGAAAAAGTTGCCCCTTAGGTCTCTTTTATATCTTTCCCCTCTCACCTTAAACCTATGACCTCTAGTTCTGGACTCCCCGACCGCAGGAAAAAGACTTTGTCTATTTATCCTATCCATGCCCCTCATAATTTTGTAAACCTCTGTAAGGTCACCCCTCAACCTCCGACGCTTCAGGGAAAACAGCCCCAGCCTGTTCACCCTCTCCCCATAGCTCAAACCCTCCAACCCTGGCAATGTCCTTGTAAATCTTTTCTGAATCCTTTCAAGTTTCACAACATCTTTCCGATAGGAAGGAGACCAGAATTGCAACAATATTTCAACAGTGGCCTAACCAACATCCTGTACAGCTGCAACATGATGTCCCAACTCCTGTACTCAACACAGATTTACCATTTTTTTAACAAATTAACCACGTAAAAGCATATAAGATTCCTTCACTCCAATCTTATTGTGTACCACTTACATGAAGGTGCCATCCACGTGACTATTCGACAGGTCCATGTTTCTCATGAGTTGTTTAATCATACAAGGCATGTGTATTGCTTATGGCATGAAGGGAAGTTTAAATCAAACTGTTGGCTTAACCGTGATCATAAGAATCAAACCAACAACTGAAAAGTTCAACAAATAATATGGCGGAAATGCACTGCTGGTCAGGCAACATCATAATTGCTCTTTGCACAAGTCAAATTTAAATGCTACAGCTGAACTCACAGCTCCCTTCACACTGTAACGAAGTGCAGGACTCACTACTAAAAACAACAGCATGAGGTATCAAGAAGGCTGAGTATTCCAGAGTAATAGGGATGGAGGTCAAGTAAGCTATTTGTGCGGGACTAATACGTATTAATTCGTATAAAATAGTACCTTGTCAATTTCTTTCTTCTCTCCTACCCTCTGCCATTTGTGTTTCCTTCTTTCATTCATTTTCTCACCACCTCAAAAGAATATTTTGCAAATCCCTGGACTCTGCATCCTTCCACTGAGCTTGAGATCCTCCTGCCCAATTAGGCCTGACTTCAAATTGCACCACCATGGTGTAGATGGCAGCAGTGTGGCCTGACTGGCTGACAGGCAACAGGGCATGCCATTGGCAGACACCAGGTTTCTAGGGTAAATAAAAGATTTAACAATGTATTAATAAAACAATAGCTTTAACAGAGCAAAGCTAAACCACACAATTTACCACAATTAATGTCACTGATTTAAATCTAATCATTCTTGATTCCACTCCCCATTCTCACAGAAAGACAAATAGATAGACACAGTTCGGGGATAAATCAAAAGGGAAAATAAATGAGCTGTAACTAGGAAGTTCACTTAAACAGACTCCATGATCCGTAACATCACCGCTAAATGGGATTATATTTTGCTTTGTTTCTGATGCATGCAAAAAGTGGATCCAAGGAATGTTCATTCTTACAATGTAGATTCCGTTCTCTGAACTTTCAATAGGTTGTTAATGAGAGGACAACCAGGGAGCAATCAACCTATAGCTTTTCCAGGCTCAATCCTTCCAACCAAAATACTGTCCAAAAATCAGTTCAAACTCTGGCCTTTCTCTGTCAGATGGATTGTGACCCCATGAGGTCCCAGTTAACATTCAACATCTGCCATCAGTTTGAGCAAATGGCCTCTCTGAAGTCGAAGCATTTCTAGAACACTTCTTAACAAGTTTCAATATAACTTTTAGCCTGGCTTCAAAAGCAAATAATAGTATGTTTGTTCCCTTTATTTTATCACAAGCTGCTGCTGACAGTCCAAAAGTCATCATCATCTCTCAGCTCACCGTTAACAGCTTCAAACTAAAAATGATAAAAAGAATAAAACAAAATAATGAAACATCAGTGAGGGTTCTCACACCATTGATAGTTGAGGGAGGTACAAAACATATATTGAGAGAAGTGTGAGTTTAACAGAATATTTGTCAGGATATGTCAATTGAAAATGCATTCATTGACCTTGACCATGTATGAGGTCATTGATCTTCTTATGTGGCACTATATCCAGGTTTTCAGAGTTACACTTTTTGTGCTGACCACATAGGAACATAATAAAGTCCGTCATTTGACATTGAGCCTGTCCACAATTCTAATTCATGACTCATCACCCCCTCAATGCCACTTTCCTGCAGTATCTTCATACTTGAATGTCATTAGTCTTCTATTGATTTCTGTCTTGAACCACCTCAATGATTGAGTTTCCCAGGTTATTTTGGTAGAGAATTTCAAAAACTCACCATCTTCTGAATAAAGAAGTTGCTCCTCATCTCAGTCTTAAATAGATTGTTCCTTATACTGAAATTATGGCCCTTAGTTCTAGAGTCACCAGTCAGGGGCAAGACAAGATCCCATCTATATCAACCCTTACACATCCTGAAAAAAATTTGAGAGTTTCAATGAGATTAGCTTTCATTCTTCAAAACTCTAGAGCATGCATACCCAGTTTGTTCAAAAATCTCCTCATGAGACAATCCTGCCAACCCAACGACTAAGGTGGTGAAGTTCTCTTGTACTGCCACTATGGCAAGTATATCCTCCCTTAGATAAGGAGACCAAAACTGAACACAATATTCCAGGTGATGTTTCACGAAGGCACTAGATATTTTTTAATCAACCTGTTCAGGGATGTTATTACACACCTCCGGATCAGGTTGGGACCTGAACCCAAGCCTCCTAGTTCAGTGGTAGGGCACTATCACTACACACACAAGTCCAGTTCAGTAAGTTGCTAAACAATTCAAGACATGTTTATTTCTGTACTCAAATTCCCATTTAATTAATCCCAACATACTATTTACCTTCCTAATTGTTAGCTTTCAGTGACTTATGGACAAAGATATGTAAATTCCTTTTGGCAAGCCCACTTCCCAACTCTTGTTACTTCGAAAACATTCTACCTTTCTTCCTGAAGAAGGGCTTATGCCCGAAACGTTGGTTCTCCTGTTCCTTTGATGCTGCCTGAACTGCTGCGCTTTTCCAGAACACATTTTCAAGCTTTGCCTTTCTTCCTACCAAAGTAAATAACTTCACACTCATGTACACTATCTACCATGTTATAGCTCGTTCATTAAGTCTGTCCAAGGTCCCTTGTAGCTTTTTTGCATCACAATCTGCATTCTTACTCAGTGTGTTGTCAGCAGCAAATTTGGAAATTTTATAATTGGTTTCTACATCCAATTCATTTAGATTGGATTCCCTACAGTATGGAAACAGACCATTCAGCCCAACAAGTCCACACCGACCATCCAAAGAGCAAACCACCCAAACCCATTCCCCTTACTAAAGCACCTAACGTTTTGGCAATTTAGCATGTCCAGTTCACCAGACCTGCACATCTTTGGACAGCATGTGCAAACTCCACACAGCGATTCACCCGAGGCTGGAATCAAACTCGAGTCCTTGGCGCTGTGAGGCACCATGCCGCCACAATTTATACAGATTGTGAATAGTCCTAGATGTAGCACCTCACTGGGAATGATCTGGTTATTCATACTCTCTGCTTTCTGTCTTTTAACTAGTTTTCAATCCATACTAGGATATTCCCCCAAACCCAGTCACTTTCATTTTATTTACTAACCGCCATGCAACATTACCAAAAACGATGATAGTTCTCTGTTCACACAGTATTTGTATTGTCAGTCCAAACAGCTAACTTTTTACCAATGGGTAGAGTAACTTCTGTACGTCTGGGGAAACAAGGCCACTGAGACTGCATCAGAGAAACTTGTAACATGCTAGCTCCATGCTGCTGAACCATTATGTAACAATCTTCCTGCTGGGAAATTCTTCTCTAACCAACTACAACCCTTGATCTAACCAGAATGGTCCTCTTCTTTTCCAAGGTGCAGGCTTGGCTTTAGGTATTGAAGGTTACTTCTCACCTAAAGAGAATTTAAATCTTGCCTGTACTTCGGCTCTTTTCTGAGTTATGCAGACACTCAACAGCACTGACAGTACTTACTCCAACTTACAATCGTTTCAATGAATAGTTTGTGTGCTGACTGCATTGGAAAGAGCAGACGGGGGTCACAATCTCCTTACCCATTTTCAGGGGTTATTCTATTTTGACTCTTTATTGCCTTCTGCCCCAGTAATTATTAAAAATCTTATAAAAAGTTCAATCCAAATAGAAATACATGATTAAGAGTGCTGTTCTTCCTGTACTATGACTGAGATGCATGGCACATGTCGTATTTCATTCCTCATTGTAAGAAATAAAAATTCTGATCTTCAACCACCATTGTGGTGACCATTCTGCTAGCTTGCTATGTTGACATGCTTGTAGTACACAGCTTGATCACCTTCTCACAAATTCTTTCTTTCAAGCACATCAGGAATGTTTGTGTTCCACTGAGAAGTAGGATTATTACTTTGCTGAAAAGTTCAAACTTGGTAATTTTGAAAAAAAAGACTTATTTGATTAGCCTAGTGTGGAGATGGGCCTGAAAGCAAGATGTACTTCCACTCGAGGGATGATTGGGTTTTCTGAGGCAATTATATTCTTCTGAGGTCATCACATATTGGTGGGTACAATGCCAACTCTGTGGACAGGAAGTTCCAAACTCCAACGTCTGGGTGCCATGTTTAACCAATACAGAGGGACAAGCAACAAAGAAGCATAGAATCTCTACAGTGTGGAAGCAGGCCATTTGGCCCACTGAGTTCACACTGACTCTCCAAAGAGTATCCCTCCCAAACCCTTTAACCCTGCATTTCCCAATGCTAATCCACCTAGCCTGCACATCCCTGGGCACTATGGGCAATTTAGTATGGCTAAACCACCTAACCTGCACATCTTTGGGCTTTGGAAAGAAACTGACCAATCCCAGCGATATAGTTAATAAAGTGCTAAATCAGCTTTGTGAAATGTTTAAACTGTAACCTCGATGAGACTGTGTTCAAACTAACTGGATATTGTTTTGGTCAGACCGCACCTTGACTACGATGGGGGTTGGTGAATAGTGGGTGGGTATTAATAAAAGGAAGATATATGGTTCTTTTCAGCAGAGCAATGCAGTACTATAATGGTCCATGTCCTCACAGGGCCCTAAATGATGAAGCTGCGCTTTGATTCCAGAGTAAAGTGTTCTGAGAAGCATGAAGAATGTTGTCAAGGTGGCAAAAAGGGGGAGGTGTCATGAAGATACAACACAGGGGAACAAAAAGGCTGCTTTATAAACAGGAAGCTATGAGCTAAACTTTAAATGATGAAAGCTTGGTGATGCTTAATGACATTGATTTGTGAAATGGACTGCCACACAATGCAGTCAATACCAATTCTGGAGACAATTAAAAGAAAATAGGATTGATTTATATTTTGCCTGTGATTAGAGAATGCATGTTAGGAAAGCAATGGGAAACAGTTGGCTGATTATTTCTTGCAAGTAAAGTTGGAAGATGGCGTTGACTAGCAATTTCACATTTCTCTTGTTAAAAACAGCAGCACAAATTTTCAGACATATTTGAAAAAACAAGGAGGTGAAATTGGTGAAGTACTAAATTTTAAGAATATGTGCTGTAGAACAGGTAATTGAATCAAGATGTTCCAGGGCTACATTATTGTGAGTAAGCAAGGCCACTAATGACTACCAATAAGAAATGTACTTCAGTGGAATTGTTAACATAATGAAAGAGCCCACTACCAATGTGAGACAAGCTTTCTAAAAGCCAGATTCAACTACTGCCCATTTTTAAAGTTTTTGAACATAGTTTTTTTTACTAATACTCTAACCTTTACCATGTGAGGGAGGGGAGCCAGGTGTAAAGATGCCTTCCACATTGTTAAAAAAGTATTTGAGTCAAACAGTTATGGTATTTACGACTGCCTCACTGATCAACATATTAGACTATAACCCCATCACAAATCAAACTTTAAGCGTGCTTTCTCCCTCTATATTTTAAAAGTATGGGGCCGAATGTGTTAGCTGGTCACTAACTTGCCACCTCCACACTCAGGTTTACTCACTGCATCACACACAAGCACAAACAGGCTGACCTTATGTGATTTTCTTAACCTCAACAATGGTATCCCTGATTACAAGAAGAACTAGCCAATCAGATGCCAGCAGCTTCTACTCTTTAAGTTAAGGCCTATCCCTCAGGGAATTCGCAGTGAGAGGTCATTTTTAGAATTTTTATACTCCTGTCAGGGGATAAGGAGTTGTGGAGAGAGTGTGGTCAAGAGGTTTGCAGGCAAGAGAATAGCTTTGATCCCCTTCTGTCCTTCTGACAGATTTCAAATTGAGACAATTGGAGACTCCACCAGGCAGCTCATCCTGGTTTCACAGTGGAGAAGCATGGAACCTTTTTTTCTGTGACAAGAAGGCAGGAAGTTGGGGAGATGATGGTTTGAGGCCTCTCAGTGTCTACTAATTGACATACTTGGGTCTGAATTGGTAATGATCTAAGAAAATTGCACTGGACGTTCTTGCCCAGAACTTAGGAAGGTGGCAAGAAGGGGACAAATATCTTGCTGAAGCCTTCTTGTCCAATTATTCCTCCTTCTCCCAGCTCCAAGGAGGGGAAAATTCCACCGTAAAGGTCACTAATCATCATAACATGATTGAGGGATGCAAATGACTGATCAACCTTGGTTCTTTCAGATGAATGATTATAGGTGAGTGCTAAGATTTTATGTACTTGAGATCCAACTGTATTACTAAGAAGACTCCATCATCCTGATATGAAAGAAAACACACACAACATGCTCCATGACTACCGCCCGGTGGCTCTGACTTCCATATTTATGAAGTGCTTCAAAAGGTTAGTTACAGCTTATATCAGCCCTACCCTCCCAGTCTGCCTTGATCTCTTGCAATTTGCCTACCGGTGCAACAGGTCCACGGTAGACACTATTTCCCTCGCCCTACACTCAACCCTAGAACATCTGGATAAGAAGGATACCTAAGTCAGGCTTCTACTTATTGAGATGGTCTGAATGTTGTCTGGAGTCCATGGTAGATAAGTTGATTTTATAGGCAGGTGTTGAAAAGGTTGATGTGGCTGTAGTAATGCTTTAATGCTATAATGCCAACCAGCTAATCTTTAAACTCCAAGACCTAGGGCTTTGTTTTGCCCTCTGCAACTGGATCCTCAAATGTCCTGACCTACAGACCACAATCACTGAAGATAGGCAACAACACCACCTCCACAATAATCCTCAACACTGATGCCCCGCAAAGATATGTACTCAGTCACGTACTGTACTCCTTGTACACTCATGACTGTGTGGTCAAATTTTATCTGAACTCCATCGACAAGTTCGCTGACAGCACCACCATTGTAGGCCAGATATCTTCTCTTCCCCCCTGGAAGCTCTTCAAACACATTCTGAAACAATCCCATTACTACAGCCACAACAACCTTTTCAACACCTGCCTATAAAATCAACTTATCTACCATGGACTCCAGACAACATTCAGACCATCTCAATTTGGATCAAGCCGAAACAACCATTACCTACAGCAAATGCT
Source organism: Chiloscyllium plagiosum (assembly GCF_004010195.1). NCBI lineage: Eukaryota > Metazoa > Chordata > Chondrichthyes > Orectolobiformes > Hemiscylliidae > Chiloscyllium > Chiloscyllium plagiosum. The sequence continues at coordinate 37,175,755 of NC_057736.1, read as the reverse complement.
GTATGTGGGCGGTGTGCCATGGTGGCACAGTGGTTAGCACTGCTGCCTCACAGTGCCAGAGACCCGGGTTCAATTCCCGCCTGTGTGGAGTTTTCACGTTCTCCCCGTGTCTGCGTGGGTTTCCTCCGGGTGCTCCGGTTTCCTCCCACAGTCCAAAGATGTGCAGGTCAGGTGAATTGGCCACGCTAAATTGCCCATAGTGTTAGGTAAGGGGTAGATGCAAGGGTATGGGTGGGTTGCGCTTCGGCGGGATGGTGTGGACTTGTTGGGCCGAAGGGCCTGTTTCCACGCTGTAATGTAATCTAATCTAATCTAAATCCAGAGATGAAGGATTCAGCCCAAAACATTAACTCTCTTGCTCCTCAGATGTTGCCTGACCTGCTGTGCTCTTTCCAGTGCTACACTTCATTGACTCTGATTTCTCCAGCATCTGCAGTCCTCACTGTCTCCCAGATATTAAATAAATATGAGTATGAATACAGGAAAGAGATAGAATGCTTGGTGAAGTGGCGCAAAGATAATAATCTCTCCCTCAATGTCAGCAAAACTAAAGAATTAACTATCAACTTCAAGAAGCAAGGAGGAGGACATGCCCTTATCTGTATCAATGAAGCTGAGGTACAGATGGTCAAGAGCATCAAGTTCTGAGGAGTGAGGATCATCAACAATCTGTCCTGGAGCACCCACTTGATGTGACAGTCAAGAAGGCAAAATAAGAAATCTTCTTCCTTAGGAGGCCAAGAAATTCAACATGTCCAAAAGGACCCTTGCCAACTTTTAAGGGTGCAACATTGAAAGCATTCTATCTGGATTTATCAAAGCTTGGTATGGCAACTGCTCTGCCTAGGACCATAGGAAACTACAGAAAGTTGTGAGCATAGCCCAGACCATCACGAAAGCCAACCTCCCATCTGTTGACTCCATTTACATTTCTTGTTGCTGCAGAAAGGCAGCCAACATCATCAAAGACCCCTCCCACCCCCATTAGAATCTCTTCCAACTTCTTGTCAGGCAGAAGGTACAAAAATTTAAATTACATATCAACTGGTTCAAAAACAACTTCTTCCTGACTATTAATAGACTGCCAAATGGACCTCTCAAATTTCAAATCTAATAATGATCTTGCTTCTTGTACACCTTCTTTGCAGTCGTAACTTTGTGTTCCCCATTCTGTTCAATCACCCAATGATCTTTGTGGTTTTGTATGTTATGATCCACCTGGACAGCAGGCAAAACAATACTTTTCACTGTACGGAACCTGCGCAGTTACTGCCTTTGCTGTTTGAATTCATGTATCGCTGGACATCAGAGTGCATCTAGGAAAACTTAACAAATAGTGAAATTCACAACTGATCTTGGAGGAAGCTGTTGGGAGAGGTCACAGCTCAGAAACAGGTAAGTGAATAGTTTTAGGTTTTGCCTTGCTGTAAATCTACAATAGTGAGTAGAGTGGGTTCTTTCTTGATTGTATGTTTTATTGAGATATGTTTTTTGATTAAACTTTTTAAAAAGCCATAAGTATTATGTTAGCCTGGAGCAGTGTTTGTTAGAGGAATAAGATGGTGCTATTTTCTGGATCTATAGATTTAAAAAAGCAAAAATGGCTCATAGTAGAGTGATATGCTCTTCCTGTCAGATATGGGAGTTTAGGGAGAGTTTATGAGTTACTCAGGATTACATCTGCAATAAATGCCATTGGTCGTGAATCCTATCATATTGAATGGATCAGTTGATGTGATAGTCAGATGCAGCGAGGAATTTACAAGAGCAAGGAGATGTGATGGATGGCAGTTCTAAAAAGGGAGAAAAGCCACAGATACAGTCGCACAGATGGGTTAGCTCCAGGAAAGGAAAGACAGGGAGGCAAGTGGTGCAGAAGTCATCTATGGCTATCCCCATTTCAAACAAATATGCTCTCTTGGAAAATGTAGGGGGTGATGGATTCTCAGGGGAATGTAGCATGAACAGCCAAGTTTGTGGTATCAAGACAGGCTCTAATGTAATGAGGGGTACATCTGGCTCCAAGAGATCAATTGTGTTAGGGGACTTTCTAGTCCAAGGCACAGACAGTTGTTTTTGTGGCCTGCAGTGGAAAATCAGAATGGCGTGTTGCCTCACTGATGCCAGGATCAAGGATGTCTCAGAGAGGGTGCAGAATGTTCTCAAAGGGGAGAGGGACCAGCAGGAGGTCATTGTACACACTGGAACCAATGATATAGAAAGGGGAAAGGATGAGATTCTGAAGGGAGATTACAGAGAGTTAGGCAGAAATTTCAAAAGGCGGTCTTCAAGATTAGTAATATCTGGATTACTCCCAGCGCTACGAGGCAGTGAGGGCAGGAATAGGAGGATGAGCAAATGAATTGCATGGCTGAGGAGCTGTTGTATGGGAGAAGGATTCACATTTTTGGATCATTGGAATCTCTTCTGGGGTAGAAGTGACCTGTACAAGAAGGATGGATTGCACCTGAATTGGAAGGGGATGAATATACTGGCAAGGAGATTTGCTAGAGCTGCTCGGGAGGATTTAAACTTGTAGGGTTGGGTGTGGGGGTGGGACCCAGGGAGATAGTGAAGAAAGAGATCAATCTGAGACTGCTACAGTTGAGAACAGAAGTGAGTCAAACAGTCAGGGCAGGCGGGGACAAAGCAGAGAACAAGATAGGACTGCTAAATAAAACTGCATTTATTTCAATGCAAGAGACCCAACAGGGAAAGCAGATGAACTTAGGGCATGGTTTGGAACATGGGACTGGGATATCATAGCAATTATAGAAACGTGACTCAGGAATGGACTGGCAACTTAATGTTCCAGGATACAAATGCTTCAGGAAGGACAGAAAGGGAGGCAAGAGAGGAAGGGGAGTGACGTTTTTGATAAAGGATAGCATTACAGCTGTACTGAGGGACGATACTCCCAGAAATACATTCAGCGAAGTTATTTGGGTGGAACTGAGGAATAAGAAAGGGATGATCACCTTATTGGGATTGTATTATAGACCCCCTAATAGTCAGCAGGAAATTGAAAAACAAATTTGTAAGGAGATTTCAGTTATCAGTAAGAATAATAGGTTGGTTATGCTAGGAGATTTTAACTTTCCAAACACAGACGTGAACTGCCATGAGGATTTAGATGGAGAGAAATTTGTTAAGAGTGTACAAAAAAAAATTCTGATTCATATGTGGATGTACCTATGACAGAACTTGCAAAACTTAACCTACTCTTGTGAAATAAGGCAGGGCAGGTGACTGAGTTGTCAGTAGGGGAGCAGTTTGGGACCATCAACCATAATTCTATTCGTTTTAAAATAGTGATGGAAAAGAACAGACCAGATCAAAAAGTTGAAGTTCTAACTTGGACGAAGGCTAATTTTGATGGTATTAGGCAAGAACTTTCAAAAGCTGATTTGGGGGCAGATGTTCGCAGGTAAAGGGATGGTTGGAAAATGGGAAGCATTCAGAAATGACATAATGACAGTCCAGAGACAGTATATTCATATTAGGGTAAAAGGAAAGGCTGGTAGGTTTGGGAACACTGGATGATGAAGGAAATTGAGTGTTTGGTTAAGAAAAAGAAGGAAGTATATGTCAGGTACAGACAGGAGAGATCGAGTGAATCCTGAGAAGAGTATCAAGGCAGTCGGAGTATACTTAAGAGGGAAATCATGAGGGCAAAAAGCGGACATGAAATAGCTTTGGCAAATTGGGTTGAGGAATATATTAAGGACAAAGGAGTAAAGACGGAGAGAATAGGACCCATCAAAGATCAGCACGACGGCCTTTGTGTGGAGCTGCAGGAGATGGGGGAAATACTAAAAGAGTACTTTGCATCACTATTTACTATAGAGAAGGACATGGAAGATATAGAATGTAGGGAAATAGATGGTGACATCTTGAAAAACTTCCATATTACAGAGGAGGAGGTGCTAGATGTCTTGAAACACATAAAAGGACCTGGACAGGTGTAGCCTAGAACTCTGTGGGAAGCTGGCGAAGTGATTGCTGGGCCTCTTGCTGAGATATTTGTATCATCTGTAGTCACAGGAAGACTAATGGTTGGCTAACATGGTGCCACTATTGAGGAATGTTGCTAAGGACAAGGCAGGGAACTATAGACCAGTAAGCCAGACGTCAATGGTGGGCAAGTTGTTGGAGGGAATCTTGAGGGACAGGATGTACATGCATTAACAAAGGTAAGGACTGATTAGGGATTGTCAACATGGCTTTGTGTGTGGGAAATCATGTCTCGCGACCTTGATTGTGTTTTTTGAAGAAATAACAAAGAGGATTGATGAGGGCAGAGCAGTTGTCATGATCCTTATGGACTTCAGTAAGGCATTCAACAAGGTTCCCCATGAGAGACTGGTTAGCAAGGTTAGATCTCATGGAAGACAGGGAGAATGAGCCATTTGGATACGGAACTGGCACAAAGGTAGGAGACAGAGGGTGGTGGTGGACGTTTGGTTTAAGACTGGAGGCCTGTGACCAGTGGAGTGCCACAAGGATCAGTGCTGGGTGTATTACTTTGTGTCATTTACATAAATGATTTGGATGTGAGCATAAGATGTACAGTTAGTAAGTTTGCAGATGGCACCAAAATTGGAGGTGTAGTGGACAGTGAAGAGGGTTACCTCAGATTACAAAGGGACCTTGATCAGATGGGCCAATGGGCTGAGAAGTGGCAATTGGCGTTTAATTTCAATAAATGTGAGCTGCTGCATTTTGGGAAAGCAAATCTTAGCAGGACTTATACACTTAATGGTAAGGTCCTAGGGAGTGTTGCTGAACAAAGAGACCTTGGAGTGCAGGTTCGTAGTTCCTGAAAGTAGAGTCGCAGGTAGAAAGGATAGTGAAGAAGGCATTTGGTAAGCTTTCTTTTATTGAGTACAGGAGTTGGGAGGTCATGTTGCAGCTGTACACATTGGTTAGGCCACTGTTGGAATATTGCATGCAATTCTGGTCTCCTTTCTATCGGAAGGATGTTGTGAAACTTGAAAGGGTTCAGAAAAGATTTACAAGGATGTTGCCAGGGTTGGAGGATTTTAGCTATAGGGAAAGGCTGAATAGACTGAGGCTGTTTTCACTGGAGCTTCTGAGGCTGAGGGGTGACATCATAAAATCATGAGGGGCATGGATAGGATAAATAGACAAAGTGTTTTGCCTGGGGTGAAGTCCAGAACTCGAGGGCATAGGTTTAGGGTGAGAGGGGAAAGATATAAAAAAGACCTAAGGGCCAACTTTTTCACATGGAGTGTGGTATGTGTATGGAATGAGCTGCCAGAGAAAGTGGTGGAGGTTAGTGCAATTGCAACATTTAAAAGGCATCTGGATGGGTATATGAATAGGAAGGATTTGGCGGGATATGGGCCAGGGTACTGGCAAGTGGGACTAGATTAGGTTGGGATGGATGAGTTGGACCAAAGGGTCTGTTTCTGTGCTGTACATCGTTATGACTCTATGATTCTATATGACAATAATAAATTAAATCAAACCTGTAAAAAAGGAATTGAGACATAAAACTGCCTGCTGTCTGCATTAATTTAATAGGTTGCATTGCAAATGATGCACCTACATTGATGAATGAACTTGAAAGATGGTTAGTGGCGGAATACATTGAGTACTTTGGCCATGTGGCCAGTGTTCTTTGTATGTTCGAAAAGTGTGGCCTCGTCCAGTGCTCAATCAGAAAAGGAAACATGGTGAAAACAAACTCCTGCTTTCATTCCCATGGTTCACGAATATTTAGGATGCCAATTTCTGTGGAGTTACTCCCTATTATTGATTCGTGGAAGAGCCTAGATCTCCATCTTCATTTGTGTCGGTATGATGGGAGATAATCAGGACAGCCTCATGTGGCAATTTCAGCAGAATTTCCAGTAAAATTCACTGGATAGCAGTCAGGAGCAGTCATTTCCAAAGTGCAGGAACTCTTTGATTAAATGTTGGAACCCACATCTTATTCGGAAAATAATTGCATTCAAATATTTTGAGTTGGCTGGAATTGTTTTGTAATTCTGTGAAATATCTCGCAGATTAAAATGAGATGGTCATTTAAAATTTTATCAAACTCCGACAACTTACGACCTTGAACATTTGTCTGATCACAACAACATGCTCAATTCTATTTGAACATTTTCCAATTTTTGAAGTTTGTTCATTCTGCTATTGTTTGTAATTTCCATACAATTCACCAATTTACGAGATATCACACTTTGCCAGTTTCATACTGCAGGGATGAAGGTCTCATTTACATCACTGATGTTAGATCAGAATTGTAAACTGCTGACAAATGCCACATTCAACAGATGTGTCTACCATGTGGTCAGTGAACTGTACATTAGTATAAATTATGTAGTCCCCTGTGACCACCAGTTTAAACAGGTTAAAGATTAGTTTATTGCAATTACTATTGAAGCTTCCTTGGTGATATGATTATAATTATTTACAAGCAATTATAGACTCTGAGATTAAACAAGTACAAATAATACAGTAGATTACTTATTAAACAAAAATCCCAATATATTTCTGTGTTATTTCACTGAGGTCCTTTGCTCATGTTCTACATTGCTGAAGGACATATGTTAACACTTGAAGTTAGGACCAGCAACTACAATGGCTTCTGTCATTAGAGAATTGGTATTTTTATTCTTCAACAGAATAGTATTTGATTTCTGTATTCCTTTTCATTTTCACTTCCATCAGTCAAAAGACCCCCTAAGATTGGTGCACAAAGCATTCTTCCTATAGTTCTACACACTGACACTTTTCAAGTAGCTTTCCTTAGATGTTTCAATGCTCAAAATGGTGGTTTGTCAATTTTGAGAAATTGAGGGTTCCAAAATGCAGTAATTTAAGCTGAGCCTTGATGACATTTTTCCTCCATTCTTCTTTTTTTCTCTAAAGCTTGAATTCTCACACTTCAGTTGCCTGTTTGCAAACTCCTGGCATTTAAAGAGTCTTTACGTGTTCGGCCATGCCATTCTGCAATTCACCTTGAGCTGGATCTATAGAGTCAGGTGACTTGCAAAAGCCTTTTCTAACCCTTTTTTATCCAGTTAGGGACAGATTTGGTTTTACACCAATCTATAATGCCATATCTTCCTTTGTTAATAACATCAGCAATGGACAAGTTTGTGATTCAATTAAAAAAAACTCGTTTTACACACATCATTTTTTTATTAATTTAATAATTTGAATGACTAAATTGTATCAATATAGTGGAATATATCAATGTAAGAAATGGCCCAAAAGGGCTTTAAAACACTAAAGTTCTCATTGCACTTGTAAAACCACTGAACAGCTAACCATACTATTTATTTCCATAATTATCAATGAGCATCACTGGCTAGGCTAGCATCTATTGCCCAGAATCAACCACAATGTGGAGTCTAGAGTCACATGTCAGCCAGCATGGGTAATTAATCCCAGGGGCATTGGTGAACCAGGTGGGTTTTATAACAATCGGCAGTGGTTACTATTAGACAAGCTTTCGTTTCTGCCAGTTTTTGAAAATTTAACTGATATTTCAGCATCTGGGCTTCAAACCTAGGGATGCAAAGTATCAAGATTCTGAATTGACAATCTAGTGACATTACCGTTAACTGTCTCCTCCCCATGCTAGATAACCATTAGGGTGTGTGTCTATAAGTTCCTTAATTAATACTTGCTAGGTGGCTCTCACAGACATGGCTGATGTGTATTCCCCTAGCTATTCCAAGAACATATTGGCAAGCAATCCTCCTGATCTATCAGCAGTGTAATGGCATGACTGAAAGGTTGAGCCAGACATTTGAGAGGACCGTTAAGGGACAATATATTTGTGGAAATGGAATTGCATTTCAGTCACAGGGCAGGCTTATGTTCTTTAAAAAAGTGAACCAATTGGCACTCATTGACGATTTGATAGCTTCGTGGTCACTTTGACTGATATAAACATTTACTTCCAAATTTTAAAAAACAAATTTAAGTTCTTAAATATGACATGAAAGAATTTCATCTCATTTTCTCTCAATTACGATTTGAGGCCTTTGTTTTGCTAGTTCAGTATTATAACCACAATACCACTGTACTCAGCAATATCAACAACTGTCAACATAACTGAAGAGGTCTACTCGATTGAAGATAATGCATAATTATCCTCTTGTTCCTCGTTAATGTGCCATGCATAACTATTTAAGTTCATCAAAAATGCAATGGTTCCAAATCACTGGCTCATACAACAGATTGGTACATTAAACAAAGAAAGCACTGTAGTCAATAAACAACTATTGAACATGTGAATTCTTACAACATTCAATGGACACTCTTATATCTGCTATTTTGACTTTGTGAAAATAAACAGGTTACTGAATCAAATTAAATATTAGTAAAGGAACTTTCTAATAGCACTGTGTAATCCATTTTGCAATCAGTAGCACTCATAAAACTTATTAAACCTACTGAAGCCAATTGACATTTGTTAACTTTTAGATTAAACCTTTGTTATCACCAGTCAGAAATGGTGCTGTGCCTGCTATAGGGATCCTGGTATCTCTGTTATCAAGGCAATCAACAGCATTTCTCTTCAATCAGACTGAGGAAACTCTTATGGAGACTTGCAGAGTATAGGCCATGGAATGTATTTTGAAGTATTTAATTCAGTGGTAAATCGTGTACGTAAAGTGAAATTAAGACAAATGAAGAGTGGACAAAAGAAACCAAAAACAAAAATAAAAACAAAATAAACCATCAACAATAATTTTAAGCAACTTTTCAATGTCAGAAGTCTTCTTGACAGCAATTAAGAATTATCATTGAGTCAAAAAAATCATTTACATTTGAATGGACAGACTAACATTTTCTGTCGCATACATAATGTGTAAGTACTGCAATTTTATATTTTTCATATGTTAGTTCATTAAGTGTTTGTGGGAATTCTCAGTGTAGCAAAGTTAATAGATGAGCAGGAAAAATTTATCTTCAAATTTCTGATTTTCATTTACCTGGATGTATTCTAGCACAAGAAGATGATGTCTGGTTTATTATTTCAGAACGGTGAGGACTAACATGTTTACCCTTATTCTAATGAAAAATATGGATGAATAATTTTCCATTCAATCATGCTACTACCAATATTTGCTGTACTTATATTGCAGTAGACATTTGAATTTATATGCTTCGATGCAATTTGCAAAATCTCAGCTTTGATCATTTGTTTTAATATATTTTGTAAATTATGGAAACAATATTTTATTGGAAATTATAAAAATGACAACTCTCAAATTAGCTTTAGAAACTTAATAACCATAGTTGTCGTATATATCTTGGGAAATCATATGAGTGAAGCAAACAATGATCTAATTTGTGTGATTAAAGTTAAATTAAAGTTCAACTTCTTCTTTCATTTTCAATCAACTGAGATATGGAATGTTCTAAACACGAGGCTTCTGTCTATATGGAAGTTAATAGATATATTGTTCATTAAAATTAATTACCTGTGTGAATTCATTATTATGTGTATATACAAATTGGTTAAGTTATCTAGATACAAAAATTAGGTTATTTATGTACTTGTTCTGATCTCAATGGTAACAAAATTCTGTTTTGGCAGTTTCCTAAAGTTGCTAAATCAATTTTTTAACGTATCTATTTAAGAAGATAATGAGAATTTTTTTTATTGCTTTTTGGTCATTTCTAAACCAAAACATTATTCCATGCATCATACAAAATACAAGTGATATTGATGGAAAATAATGAATTATTCAAATTCAGTCTCTCTCAATAAAATGCCAATAAGTCGGAGCAAATATATAACAGCCATTTTGAATCTTAGCTGGAGGTTGACATCATCCCACAGCATGCTGGGGCAAATTGTTAAACAATTTATCTAAAAACACAGTTTATTATGTTCACATAAAATATCTTTGAACTATTTTAACCATTGTCTTTTAGTTGCTCAAAAAACAGAAAATTAATTCAATAGCAGGGGTATTTTCAAAAGGAAATTAGTAATATTATTTTCAAATCTTCTCAAATGTTTCAACATTATTGACCCTTTATTTGTCGCATTTGAGTTCTATAATTAGCTTTGTTGCTTGTTCTTAAGGAAGAACAAAAACATGATAAGGTTGTCGAATCATTATCCATTGCTCCCTACTGGAAAGTGATTGTATTTGAAGACCAGGTACATTCAGAATATGGGTAATCCTAACTTCACTCAAATGTTGGAAATCCAGAAGATCACATTCCATCTTTAAATGGAGAATAATCAGGTAGGATGAAAAGTCTGTGTGTAGTTTTAATAAACACAGAGCCAACCAAGAGAATATAGGGCCCAGGGAAAATCACACTGTGAGACAACTTGCCCTCCTCCCCTCCCCTTTCTCCATCTTTTCCTTCTCTTCCATGAGCAAATGTCTCTGAAATAACTCCACACAGGCTGGTATCCCAACACTTAGCTACCCTTTACTTACAAGTGAAGAGTCCTTGACACTGATCCAGCTCCCTCAGAGAGAACAGAACCTCTGACACTCCTGTTTATATCTGTCAGCCAGGACTCCCTGATTGGACCAGGTTAACAGCCCTAATCAGGGAACTCATATTCCATGAGGTCCACCTGGCTGACCATGTTACAATCAAAGTCTCTGAGTTTGATGAGTAGTTTACCGTAAACAATGTTCCAGAAAGCTCATTTTCTTCACTATTCTAAGCTTTTCTCCTGGGAAATCATCAAGCTGAACTGGAAACTAAACTATCAAAATGTGGCACAGTGCCATTCTCACACATTCAAAGTGAAAGTTGCACCCTGGCTCCCAGTTCCTCACAAGTGTTTATAGTCCCAGCATACCACCCGCTCCCCACCTCCCCATCACCTCCCCCCTCCCCCAAAAAATAAATTGTAGGGGCTGATGTGGTTGCCCTGATTCTCCCTACCCTATGGATGGAAACGAATAGGTCAGTTGGATAAAACTGATTCCCAATTAAGGTTAAATAATGTCTTTCTCTCATGGTGTTAATTGTGTACGGCAATGAGCCATACTCATTGCTGAGACTTACCTATAAAGCGTGTTGAGAATACTTAAATACATGAATGTTCTTTTCAGAACAATAGTCTCTACTTACTACTGGAAGAAAGGGTTGTGTATGTCTATATTTTCAATTACCGTCAATTATTAAGGATGAGATTGCAGAGTACTTGGAAGGCTATGGAAGCCAAATCATTGAGTGTATTTAGGACAGAAACAAATAGGTTCTTGATCAGTAAGGGCATCAAGTGTTATAGCAAGAAGGCAAAGAATGGGGTTTAGAAACATATCAGCCATGATTGAATGGCAAAGCATACTCGATGGGTCAAATGGCATAATTCTGCTTCTATATCTTATGGTCATTTATTTTAATCTCCAGCTGAATCTATGCTTTGCAGGAAATTGAGAATGTCTCAAAAGAAATGGTAAGAAGTAAGAGCTTGTCGGATCGTCATTTTTGTTTACAAGCACTGACATTGTTTTCAAAGAACTTCCTGCAATATTAATTTTAGTGAAGCATGTTTATATTGAGGCAGCATTTGTTTCACTAAATCTGATTGTTCTTTCAGTCATAGAGTCTTAGAGATGTACAGCATGGAAACACACACTTCAGTACAAGTCGTCAATGCCGACCAGATATTCTAAATTAATCTAGTCTCCTTTGCCAGCATTTGGCCCATATCCCCCTAAACCTGTCCTATTCATGTTCCCATCCAGGTGCCTTTTAAATGTTGCAATAATATCAGGCTCCACCACTTCTTCTGGCAGATCATTCAATAAATGCATCACCTTTTGCATGAAAAAGTTGCCCCATAGGTACCCTTTAAATCTTTTCCCTCCCACCCGAAACCTATGCCCTCTAGTTCTGGACTTCCTCACTCCAGGGAAAAAAACTTGTCTATTTACCCTATCCATGTCCCTCATGATTTTATAAACCTCTATAAGGTCATCCCTCAGACTCCTGTGCTCCAGAGAAGGCAGCCACAGCCTATTCAGCTTCTCCCTGTAGCTCAAACCCTCCAACCCTGGCAACATCCTTGTAAATCTTTTCTAAACCTTTTCAGGTTTCACAATATCCTTCTGATGGGAGGGAGACCAGAAGAACAAGCCTGTCCACTGAGTTCTGAGATTCTATAGTTTACAGGACATCTGAATGAATGATGTAAATGTTGCTGGGTCTCTGTTCACCAAACCTTTTTCCTGTGTTCCAGGCTTCTCATTGCACATTTACACAGAAATAGAGAAAAACCTGCACGCATTTTATATGCAACTGATCTTATATCTCTTGCAGATGAACCGGTATGGCCACAACAGAATAATATAAACCTATTTTGTTTTAACTAACTCACTTCGCAGCTGCTTTCCAATGGAAAAGAAAAGTGGTCCAATTGCACTTTTTATTTTGCTTCACTCAATATCATATTTGGTGCCAATATTGAAATTCCTGTCACTTAATTTTATCCTTTGGTACCTAAGCATTTGTTAAACAGTTCTTCCTTTTCACTGATAGATTATTAATCGTTGAATACTGGTGAGGAAGTGTTTAAAACAAAACTATAAAGTTGTTTGTCTCACCTTGCCATGAGGTTCTGTCCTCTGTTTTGATGCTGGTTGACATCGGGCAGTGTGCTCAATTTTTTGTTTGAAAGATCACAAAACCAGGTTGAAATACTACATCTAACATAACACAACGACTGTGATTAAAGTAGTGATTTAAGATCCATGATGCTTTACCAAGGTTACAGTTACAAAGGAGAAAGTGAGGACTGCAGATGCTTGAGATCAGAGTCAAAAAGTGTGGTGCTGGAAAAGCACAGCAGGTCAGGTAGCATCCAAGGAGCAGGAGAATCGATGTTTCGGGTATCAGCTCTTCATCAGGAATGTCGGTGGAGGGGGGGTGGGGGGGAAGTGTATAAAGGGGGCTAAGAGATGAATAGGAGGGTGGGGATGGGACAAACGCATTTATTACCAGGGGCAGATGATCATCCAAGAATTACTGAACTTGGTTTTGCAATTGTGGATAATTTAGATGTTCACCACAATCTACAAAGTATGATAATCTTTCTACCACTTTTTAATTCCCTTTTTATACACCACTTGTGTTTTGATGATCTGATCAACACAACAATGTCAGGCAGCACTATCAGCACTACCACCACATCTTTTTTTGTCCACAAGTTTACTGAATGGGCCATAGTCTATTGGTCATAGGGGTCAAACTAGTTAGAACAAAATTGTTGCATTTATGTGTTGCATTTTTGCACTATTCTAGTGATTACATCTATCATTTCAGATTTATATAGACTAGAAATCAATCAGAACATTTCCTGCATTACAGAATGTTGGCCACTAACCATAATTTAATTAATTATAAGCACTTTGTCTTTTAGCATATTAGCATGGGATCACTAACGGACATTATTATTGAGGGACATAATTGTGTTTTAGTTCATTCATATAAAAGACTAAGAGAATGCATGTTATATCACTTGGCTGAGTTGACCATTTTATTTCTCTGGACCAAAGATCATGTGGGTTTTAGCTTTAAATGCTCAAGACAAACATCTGTAAAATACAGTGTTACTTCTTCAATAATGTGTTAAATTGAAAGTTTCACCTGAACTTTTGTTTGCCAATGGAAACCTTAGAAGAACAATCACAGAACACATCATTATCACGTAAGATTTTTTTTATCAAAGATGGACAATGGGGATTTAATTATGAACTGCATGATTGCAAGAGATCACTTGTACTTCACAGAATTGATTTGCAGAATGTTTCAGCAAATTTATTGAAATATGAGATCAAAACTTACAGAAAGGAAAGAAAAGCAAACTTCATAGTTCACTTTCTGTCGCTTTGTATCAATAAGACTAAACATAAATGTAGATCTTAATCATTCTGTTGATGGGAAGTTGCTATCAAGCATTAAAATACCACTGTAAAAAATTAGACAGGAACTGATCCCAACATAAAATGCAATGGCTGTTGCATAACCTGTGAAGCATTGCAACTTAAGAATGATTTTTGGATTTCTAAAGGAGTAAATTAATTATTTTTTGTTCAAGTTCCATTGTGCTGGGGTGACAGACTATGATGAGTTTTTCCTTTAGTATTTGCCCTGTCAGAAGTTCTGGTGAATGTTTTGTGAAGTACATGTCAAAATATGTCATTTTAGGTGAATGAGAAAAGTATGATATTTTAGTTTGCTGCTATCTGCATAACATTACTTGAATATATGTGTATTTTATTTTGCAAGTCAGACTGCCTCATATAATCTTACAAGGATTTGTATCACTTTAATGAAAATGCAATTTTTTCTGACAATGTTCACAACTGCTGGAGTACATAGAACATAGAACAATATAGCGCAGAACAGGCCCTTTGTCCTTCAATGTTGCGCTAACCTGTGAACTATTCTCAGCTCATCCCCCTACACTATCCCATCATCATGCATGTGCTTATCCAAGGATTGTTTAAATCTTCCTAATGTGGCTGAGTTAACTACATTGGCAGGTAGGGCATTCCACACTCTTACCACTCTCTGAGTAAAGAACCTGCCTTTGACATCTGAGTTAAAACTATCACCCCTCAATTTGTAGTTATACCCCCTTGTACAAGCTGACGTCATCAACCCAGGAAAAAGACTGTCACTGTCTACCCTATCTAATCCTCTGATCATCTTGTATGTCTCTATCAAATCCCCTCATAGCCTTCTTCTTTTCAATGAGAACAGACCTAAGTCTCTCAGCTTTTCTCCATAAGACCTTCCCTCCAGACCAGGTAACATCCTGGTAAATCTCCTCTGTACCTTTTCCAATGCTTCCACATCCTTCCTGAGATATGGCGACCAGAACTGTATACAATATTCCAAGTGTGGCTGCACTAGCGTTTTATATAGTTGCAGCATGATACTGCGGCTCCGGAACTCAATCCCTCTACCAATGAAACCTAATACACCATATGCCTTCTTAACAGCGCTATCAACCTGGGTGGCAACTTTCAGGGATCTGTGTACATGAACTCCAAGATCCGTCTGCACATCCATACTACCAAGAATCTTTCCATTGACCCAGTACTCTGCCTTCCTGTTATTCTTCCCAAAGTGCATCCCCTCGCATTTAGCTGCATTGAACTCCATTTGCCACATTTCAGCCCAATTCTGCAGTTTATCCAAGCCCCCCTGCAACCTGTAACATTCTTCCAAAATGTCCACTAATCCACCGACTTTAGTGTCATCTGCAAATTTACTAATCCATTCACCTATGCCTGCGTCTAAGTCATTTATAAAAATGACAAAAAGCAGTGGTCCCAAAACAGATCCTTGTGGCACACCACCAGTACCTGGACTCCAGGCTGAGTATTTTCCATCAATCACTACTCGCTGCCTTCTTTCAGAAAGCCAGTTTCTAATCCAAACTGCTAAGTCACCCTCAATCCCATGTCTCTGCATTTTCTCCTACAGCCCACCATGTGGAACCTTATCAAAGGCCTTACCGAAATCCATTTATACCTCGTCAACTGCCCTACCCTCATCTACATGCTTGGTCACCTTTTCAAAAAACTTAATGAAGTTTGTGAGACATGACCTGCTCTTGACGAAACCATGTTGACTATCTGAAATCAAATTGTTGCTTGCTAGATGATTATAAATCTTATCTCTTATAATTCTTTCCAAAACCGTTCCCACAACAGAAATAAGGCTCACTGGTCTATAATTACCTAGATCATCTCTACCGCCCCTCTTGAACAAGGGCACAACATTTTCAATCCTCCAGTCCTCTGGTACTAAACCTGCGGACAATGATGACTCAAATATCAAAGCCAAAGGCTCTGCTATCTCCTCCCTAGCTTCCCAGAGAATCCTCAGATAAATCCCACCTGGCCTAGGGGACTTGTCTACTTTCAATCCTTCTAGAATTGATAACACCCCTTCGTAACTATCCTTTCTAGTCTAATATCTTGTATCTCATTCTTCTCCTCTACGATATTCCCCTTACCTGAGTCAAAACTGATGAGAAATGTTCGTTTAGCACCTCTCCGATCTCCACAGGGTCCACACTCAACTTCCCACTTCTGTATTTGACTGGCCCTATTCCTACCCTAGTCATCCTATTATTCCTCACATACCTATAGAAAGCTTTAGGGTTCTCCTTTATTCTATTTGCTAAAGACTGCTCGTGTCCTCTCTTTGCTCTTCTTAACTCTCTCTTTAAATCCTTCCTAGCTGCTCTGTACACAGTGGTGATGAAATTGTCAGTAGGTTTGGGGTTAGGATGAGGATTAATCAGTTTTTTTTAAAAAGCTATATGAGAAACTGGTCTGAATCTGCACTTCTTGGAGTTTCATAATGGGGACTGAATCATACAGCCCTGTAGAAGAAAGTCACTTAGTTGTTTGTGTCTGTACTGACTATTTGACAGACCTAACCAAACAGTGCCAATCCTCAGCTTTTCACCAAAAATCCTGACCATTGTCCTAACAAATACCCACTCAATTGATATTTGGAAGCTGACATGGAATTTGATTCATTAGTGGGCGGCACGGTGGCACAGTGGTTAGCACTGCTGCCTCACAGCGCTTGAGACCCGGGTTCAATTCCCGCCTCAGGCGACTGACTGTGTGGAGTTTGCACGTTCTCCCCGTGTCTGCGTGGGTTTCCTCCGGGTGCTCCGGTTTCCTCCCACAGTCCAAAAGATGTGCAGGGTCAGGTGAATTGGCCATGCTAAATTGCCCGTAGTGTTAGGTAAGGGGTAAACGTAGGGGTATGGGTGGGTTTCGCTTCGGCGGGTCGGTGTGGACTTGTTGGGCCGAAGGGCCTGTTTCCACACTGTAATGTAATCTAATCTGTAATGTAATCTAGTCTAATCTAAACTGTAGTTTATCAGTCCTTAACTCATCTGTTTGGTGTTAAACTCAGTTATTATGAAATATAAAGTAAAAAGACAGGCTCCTTCTCCTAATTGACATTTAAAATGTGATGAATGAGGCTTACATTTATCTAGGGTGTCTTGAAAATGTTTTCTCTCTTGTTAAGTGTCTTTGTTAAAAGTCAAATTAATTGAGTCCTGTATGACTCTTCCTCAGAACCTTCTTCAGTCCTACTGGAAACTGTAAATGTAAACTCGGTTTTTCTCTTTATAGATGATGCCAGACTTGCTGAGATTCTCGAGCATTTTATCTGTGGTGCTTTTTTTTCTGATTTCTAGTATTGTGCTCTTATTGCAAAAAGCCAACCTTGCTTTCATTTGACCATTTCTACTTGGACAGCTCCACTTGAATAACATAAGACCCACAGACATGTTGAAGGTTTAGCCAATTCAATGTAACAAAACAGGCAGATCACTAAGGACACCTTCACTTTCACAGGGAGTGGGGAGATATCAGTTTGTAAGAATTGGGTTTAGAAATGATTGTGGAAATGTACTCAAGAATCTCTGATGTCTCCTAAACACATTCGTCCCATATACCCAGAATGTATGTTTCTTAAACTCTTTACTTGTCTGAAGCATTTCCTGTCAATTGCAGCAAGAACCATCAAATTCCTAATGGCAGCTGCATCTGTACATACAGCAATCATTTAGCAGAGTTTCTCGAGGTTGTACAGTACATTATTTCCCCTGTGAAATCAGGACAACAGCGTACAAGAACATTTTTAATAATGTGAACGTGAAATCTCATATATCTTTTGTGAGGCTGTAAGTTTTGCTGCGCTTGTTATGAGTTAGAGCTGTAGATCCTGTCATCAGAAACCATAATGGCGTAACCATCCTTGACAGAAATTCAAATCTCCTTCAACAGAGGTAATGTTGCTGCCAAGCAGCCACCAGATCCTTATCCATTTTCTAGTGCTTCAGCAAAAAATGATCGAGAATCATCCTTGTGCTCAGCGTGGCTTCACCTCTCTCTCTCTCCCTCTCTCTCTATCTCTGTCATATCTTCAGCTTTTTTAACTGCCTGAGAATTCTGCAATCCTCAAATTCTGAATTCTTATATATCCACTGCTCCGTCATCAGAGCTTTGGTTGTGGTACCATTAGCTCTCTTCGGCCCTAAGTTCTGAAGATTTTTCTATCAACCTCTTAACCTCTGTCACCTTCGTTAATTCCCTCCTCAAAACTTACTTTGTTGATCAAGCTGTCCATCACATATCCTATCATCTCCTTATGCAGATTGGTGTCCAATAACGCTTCTGTGAAGGTACTTGAGACATTTTGCTAAATTAATGACGCTATATAAATGCTGGTTGTTGTTTGGTGTGAATGAAAAATGCCAGCTTTTGGAGAACAAGCCAGGCCCCTTCTGTGATAGGATAGTGGATGTCACACAAAGAAACCTAGGAAGATAGGAAAAAGGAGCAAAAATAGACCACCATTCATTAGGATGTTATCTAAATTGAAATAATTTAGCCTTGAGGAGAGGCTGAATAGGCTCAGGATATTTTTTGTTGAGAGCTGAGAAGACTGGGGGAAACCCCATTGGTATGTATAAGGTTATGACAGACAAGGATCGTGTGGATAGACAACAACTGTTCAATTTACTTGAAAGATCAATAACAAAGGCATACAATTATAAGGTAAAGAGCAGGAGGTTTCGTAGGGATTTGAAGAAACAGTTTTTCTAAGTTTGTGAGAAGATTTGTAGCTCGGGTGCTCGTTGTTGTGGTTCTGTTCGCCGAGCTGGGAATTTGTGTTGCAGACGTTTCGTCCCCTGTCTAGGTGACATCCTCAGTGCTTGGGAGCATCCTGTGAAGTGCTTCTGTGATGTTTCCTCCAGCATTTGTAGTGGTTTGAATCTGCCGCTTCCGGGTGTCAGTTCCAGCTGTCTGTTGCAGTGGTCGGTATATTGGGTCCAGGTCAATCTGCTTATTGATTGAATCTGTGGATGAGTGCCATGCCTCTAGGAATTCCCTGGCTGTTCTCTGTTTGGCTTGTCCTATAATAGTAGTGTTGTCCTAGTCGAATTCATGTTGCTTGTCATCTGCGTGTGTAGCTGGTCATGTCGTTTCATGGCTAGTTGATGTTCATGGATGCGGATTGTTAGCTGTCTTCCTGTTTGTCCTATGTAGAGTTTTGTGCAGTCCTTGCATGGGATTTTGTACACTACATTGGTTTTGCTCATGCTGGGTATTGGGTCCTTCATTCTGGTGAGTTGTTGTCTGAGATTGGCTGTTGGTTTGTGTGCTGTTATGAGTCCTAGTGGTCGCAGTAGTCTGGCTGTCAGTTCAGAAATGCTCTTGATGTGTGGTAGTGTGGCTAGTCCTTTGGGTTGCGGCATGTCCACCAACTAGCCACGAAATGACACGACCAGCTATCCTTAGTAGCCACACACGCAGATGACAAGCAACATGAGTTCAACTGGGACAACACTACTATTATAGTACAAGCCAAACAGAGAACAGCCAGGGAATTCCTAGAGGCATGGCACTCATCCACAGATTCAATCAATAAGCACATCGACCTGGACCCAATATACCGACCAATGCAACGGACAGCTGGAACTGACAACCGGAAGCGGCAGAGACAAACCATTATAAATGCCGGAGGAAACATCACAGAAGCGCTTCACAGGATGCTCCCAAGCACTGAGGATGTCACCTAGACAGGGGATGAAACGTCTGCAACACAAATTCCCAGCTCGGTGAACAGAACCACAACAAACATTTTTTCTGCTAGAGGGTGTTTGGGAATCTGGAATGCACTGCCTGGGAGGATGGCTAAGGGAAAAAAAATCATTTTAAGTTATACATAGACACGCATTTGAAATAATATGTAAGGCTATGGGCAAATTGCTTGAAAGTGGAATTAGTATAGATAAGTCGACATAGATTCAATGGGCCAAAGGGTGTCTTCTATGCTTTATGACATTATGGCTATGGCAAGAGGGGAAGTAGGCTTGAATGGCCATCTCCCAGTTCTAATTTTCATGTATTGGAGTTAACTATGAATATTGGACAAGTAACAAAAATGACAAACATCTTGCCAAAAGATTTAGATTCCCAAGTGTCTTTCTGGTGTCAGCTTTATCCATTCACAAAGGGTGAAAGATACCATATTCTACTGAGAAGCAACTATAATCCCAATGCTGAGTTGTCTTTCAAGTTGTGCTCTCACAGGCTCTGCCCTTATTTGAAAAAAAAGGTCCCCTCATCAATATTTAATCACTGATTGAGGGGGCTAACAATGTTCAGTCAAGAGCACTGATACCAAGGAAGACAGTAGGCCATAATTCCATCCTTTGCACCATTATTTCCTATTCTGGTTCACTATTTAGCTGAGATAGTATAGTCTGATGGGTCTACCAACTTGAAAGATAAAAGCACTGCAGACTGGTGGTACTTCTTCACAAGGAGGTATGAATATTCAACTTTGTGGTATGATTTACGAAAAATTGAAACTAACTATGACCTTTGATTCTCAGGTACATGTGCGGCTGGTGTAATGCAGTAACACTCAATATTGTCAAGTCCAAAATTTGTCAACAAGAATTGAAATTGCCAGAGAAACTCAGCAGCTCTGGCAGCATCTGTAGGAAGAAAGCAGAGTTAACATTTTGAGTCTAGTGATTTTTTATTGGAAAATTTAGCAATCCTCTTTTCCCAACCAGGCTGCTTTTCAAAGTAATTATGGATGGCTGTCATACATTAATTCTGCTTAATGTGTGAGGAGTCCTTGAAATGGAGATTGTAATGGAGCTAAGTCTGTGTTCACAGGCTTTGTCAAGATATTTGAAACTACAGCAATCTACATGTTCTTACATAAAAGTGCCACTTCCAGACCTTGCCAAAATTCATTATTTAGGAAGCATGTTGTCATTCAGCTAACGTTAGATCAGCCTCTTGTTTCATTCAATCTCTAAACATGACCACTTGATCTTGCATCATAAATAAAAAATATTAACAAGAGCCTTTCTATTTTGTTTGAATGTTTAACCAGTATGATGTTCATACTCTTTTAGAAAACAGCGAGAAGGCTGAAACGTACATTGATATTTTCCTTCAAGGCTTTTATTATAGATCTGATGCTTACAAATTTCTTCCCAATCTCTATAATTGATGCAGTCCCTTGTGTCCCATAATCCTCCTGTCCTTTTACCTCCTCACCAATAGTTTATTAGAGTACTATATATATATATGTAGAGTTGCATCTATTCATAGGATTAGAATAGTTGGTCAATTCCCAATCCTCCTCTCTATTGAATGATAGAATTGCAGAATTCTTAAAGCAAAGAAGCTACATGCTTAGTATGTTTTGTTTGTACTATATGTCTGCAAGAACAGCTCTGCTAGTTTCACTTCCCTGCTGTTTTGCCATTGCTCACTATCATCTTCAGCTGCTTATCCAATTCACTATTGATAGCACTGCTTCCTTCAAAAGCACCAACCAGCTATCAGATTAAGACATGATAAAGTAACCCTGGGGATTAAAAGGAGTGAGACAATAAAGGAAATTAATATCAGCAGAGTAAAAGCATTAGAGAACCTTAAGGGACAAAAATCTGTCAAATTCCAGGGACTTAATCGACTAAACCCAAGAGTTCTCAAAGAGATAACTGCAGAGATATTGAATGAATGACTATGCTTTCCAAAATTCCTTAGATGCAGAAATGGTCTCATTAGATTGGAAGTTAGCAAATGTTACACTGCCTTTCAATAAAGAAAGCAATAAATTGTAGACCAGTTAGTATAGCATTAGTTGTTGTGAAAATCCAAGAATCCATTGTTGAGGGAAACTTAATACTATACTTAGAAAACATAGCAGGGTTAGAACAGTTCAACATGATTGAATACATTTAAGGTTGAAATAGACAGAGTTTTAAACTCCTAGGGAGTTCAAGGGATATGGGGAGCAAGTTGGAAAGTGAAGTTGAAGCTGAAGATCTGCCATGATTGCAGTAAGAGATAAAGTTAGGTCCTTTGTTAATGTTCTTATGTCCAATTTGCTATTGTGCTGTCATAATTGAGTATCAACTACCATTACATTAAGCAGCCAATTTTGACTTTTGTAAAGAATTCAGCCATTTACATTTCTCATGTATTCATTTTTCAGAATGAATCTTAATTAAAGACTGAAGTTGCAAGATGCATGACATCAATAGATAAAGACAAATTCAAGAACTCATTTGGGGAAATACCCTGCATTTTCAAAATTTCAGAATTTAATTCTGGGAACTGTGAATCATAAATTAAGAACAGTAAAGATAATTTTGACTGATGTAAAGGTATAATTGCCATAGTATTACAGGACCATAGAGCTGCTCTCACATTAGAAACAGAGATGTCAGACGGTGGTTTAACCTAAGGGTCACCACACCTCAGGCAAGGAGAGACATTGCAAAGGAGAGTCCTTCATGGTAATCTCAGCTGATGTGGGAATTGATCTCCTGCTCTTAGCATTAAACTGCAGCACAAACTAGTCAGCCAACCAAGTGAGGTGACCAATTCCCAATGTCTGGTCATGGGAAATAACGGCATTGAGGAAATGTCACCGGATTACTGGTTTAGAGGAGCCAGACTGTTGCAGTGGGAACCGAGGTTCAAATCCCATCATAGTGGCTGGTGGAAGTTTTTTCATTTTTTTAATTTCTAGAATTATAAAGTTAGTCTCACTAATTGTAGCCATCTCTAATAGTTGAAAACCCATTTAGCTCACCTATCAGGAAGGAGATCTGACATCCTTACCTGGTTTGGTTTGCCTGTAACTCCAGACCCAAAGCAATGTGGTTTACTCTCGGTGGCTCACTGTAATGGGTGCCTAGCACATCTCTTGGTTCATGTGTAACTAGGAACAGGCAATAAACATTGGCCTTGCCAATGATGCACACCATCCCATTATAGAAAGAAAATCATTTTTTTGTTCTCCTTAAATATGAGAGGAATCATTTGGAAAAATGTTCTCTTGCTTTCAGAATAATTTAGAATTGCAATGCTATTTCAGCCAAAGCAAAAATAAGGTGGAATAATGCTATTCATTTCTATACTTTGTTTTTCATACAGCAAAGTGATAAACATCATTGAAAAAAAAGGAACAATATTTTACTCTCTGAATTACTGCTTATTTTTATAGAAAATACAACATCCGATTTTGTTTTGACACAAATTCAAGAATGTATCTAACTGTGATACACAACAGGACCATTTAACCCAACGAGATCATTGCCCTTCACAGATTTTCAAGGGCTTTACCCAACTTTCTTCAGGCCCATAAAGTGAGCTGAACAAAAACATATACAGTATTCAAAGAAAAGACTTACATTTCTTTCTAGTCTCTCTAAGCAAATAGAATCCCCAAAGGATTTGTACATCAATCTGTAACAATGATCCTTGACAAATTACAATGCAACTGATACATTCCCCATCTTCTCAACAGAACAGGGACCAAAGTATTCTACAGCTCAATTACTTTGATGCATCACAGTGTAACTGTAGACACTGTGATACATCAGGGAACAAGAGTTATCTAGATGCTTTGTACCAGAAAGAAGTCACAGCACTTAGGATAATATCTAGTGATTTGGTCAGTGGTGAGGGAGAGGACTGTATGTCTGTGAGGGAGGAATGCTAAGGTAACTTGGTAGGTACAAAAGTAGCAGCATCTCCAATTGTCTAACAGATTTGAAGTTCCCTCAGCCTGTTTCAATGTAAGTGGGGTCTGTAGATTAGATGGGTGATCTGATCATAACTCCATGGTATAGGATGCTGGATGGAGCAACATGAAACATGGTAGTAGTCATGGGGGGTAATAATACAGTGATGGGAATTGACACTGTTCTCTACAGCAAAGAGTGAGAGTCCCCACAGCTGTATCATTTGTCCACTGACACGGTTTGGGACATCTGCACAAGAACTGGAAAGGAACATGCAATGGGAGAGGAGGACCTAGTGCTCCTGGCCTTAAGTGGATGCTAATGGCATAGATAGAACTATGATATAGGTTCTGTATGGAGAGTATGAAGAGATAGACACCAGATTAGAAAGTAGAACTCCAAAGGTCGTAATCTCTGGATTTTTACCTCAGCCACATGCAAATTGGTGCATACAATATAAAATTAGAGAGATGGCTATGTGGCTGAAAGATTAGTGTGGGAGAAATGGGTTCTAGTTTCTTGGCTACTGGCACCAAAACTGAGCAAAGTAGGGGCTGTAACTTTGGGACAGTCCGTACCTGAAACAAGTTGGGGCCAGTGTTCTTGTGAACTACATCACCAAGGAAACAGATAGGGCTTTAAACTAAATAGGGGAAGCAAATGTAGGGGAAGCAGGGAGGGGAAGCAAATGGAGAATGCTGTGATGCACAAAAGGCATAAGACAAAGTGAGAGACAAAGGTGGTAATAGGGGAAATGACAGGCAAAGCATGAGAGAAAATGCAGTAAGAAAAAAAGTCTAGGAATACACAACAATGATAAATAGAACACCAACTAACAACAAAAAGACATGACCTTCTCTCACTAGTATCTTCACATACGAATGAGGAAGGACACCACTTTGACTGGGATAACACATCCATCCTAGGACAAGTCAAACAAGCACATGCACAAGAATTCCCAGAAGCATTCCAACTGGAACTCTATCAACAAACACATTGAGTTAGACCCCACCTACCACCTCTTGAAAAAAGGAACAGGAAGTGACTTCACCACAGAAAATAACAGCACTACAGGAAATGACATCACCAACCCAAAGAAACCTAAACATATAAATATAAAGCA
This sequence comes from Chiloscyllium plagiosum, assembly GCF_004010195.1. Classification (NCBI taxonomy): domain Eukaryota; kingdom Metazoa; phylum Chordata; class Chondrichthyes; order Orectolobiformes; family Hemiscylliidae; genus Chiloscyllium; species Chiloscyllium plagiosum. The sequence continues at coordinate 37,151,045 of NC_057736.1, read as the reverse complement.
GGAATTTTCAGTATTTCTTCGCCTGAGGCCCACTCAAGATGTTACCTAGTAAGGTAACGAAACGTCTGGAAATGAACCTTCCAGCTCAGCAAGCAAACCTACATTGAAAACCTCAACCTGAGCTACAAATCCTCTCAAAACTCACTTAGTCTAGATATTCTGAATGTTAGTTAAAGACAAAACTAAAGGCTGTGTATCAAAATGTGTTAGCATTCATAACAATGTCAATTAATTAATACTGCACTATTGAACTAAATAAAATCAGTCTGATAACCATTACAGAGCGAGGGTTGCAGGCTGACAAGAATTTGGATCCTGAATATTGAGAGGTACATAATATTCAAGAAAAACAGTAAAGTGGAAAAAAAAGATTTGCAGCAGTAAATTGGATAATGAGTTCAGAGAATGCTGACAAGATAGTTTCTTCGAGCAACCCATTTTGGAACTGAAAAGAGAGTAGATTTTTTCCATTTTGCATTGTGTAATGAGACCAGCTTCATTAATAACCTCAGAATAAAGGCACACCTAGATAGCAGTGACCTCAATATGATTGAACTTAACTTCCAGTTCAAAAAGAGTAGATTTGCAGCAATCTTGGGAGCGACATGACACTTTAAAGATGTGTTTTATATGGCTATGCACTTTGGAAGGAAGAATAGAGGGGTTGAATATTATTGAAGTGGAGAAAGAGGACAGAAATCTACAGAACTGAGGAATTTTGGGGTCTTCATCCATGAATCATTAAAAAAAGGGAAGATGCTGTCACTTTAAAAGGGTGTTTTGTCTTGGTTCATTTTAAAGAGAGGTTGTAAGGCACAGATGCTCAATTGGCTACTTGAAGATGACTTAAGTAAACTGCTTGTGAGGTCTTTAGGTTTTTCTAAAGGTGGAACAATGGAAACAACCTGGGTGCAGCCAGCTCTCACAGAACAGGCTTTCTAGTTTTTTTTAATAGTTTTTAGGTGCTTGGGGTCTGAAAAGAGTTGGATACTTTAGTGAATGTCTCTTAGCTGCTACACTCTGAATTTTCTCTTGATGTTTCTTCATCCTAGTTTGGAGAACTGCATGTCAGACTCTGTGTCTGAATTTGCCTTTTTGCCAAGGGGTGTTACTATATTGGAACAGTTAAATAGTTACAGGTACCGTATCTATTATTTGGTTAAGTTTTCCAATGTTAGGTTACTTTAAATTCCTCTTTCTTTTATTTGTGTTTTAACTATAGAATTTAACTAAATTGTGTTTTGCTTAACGTCAAGTGGTTTGACTCGTCACATTGCATCTGGAACACTTCACACTGACCTTTAAAATAAGAAGAATTTAGGATCCAGGCTACAGTCTTAAAATATTTTGAGTGGGTCTGGTCTGGTCCATAATGAAAGTTAGAATCAAAGTTTGACTATTAACAGGAAAGGTATATGAAATATTGACCTTTATTTCAAAGGGAATAGCGTATCAAAGTAGGAAGGTTTTGCAAAAATTATACAAGGCATTAATCAAAACATAACTGGAGTTCTGCGATACGTTCCTTACCTAAGGAATGATATACTGACATTGGAGGAGGTTCACTCGGCTGATACTAGGTACAGAGGGACTGTCTTGTGAGGAGAGGCTGCGTAGGTTAGGGCTGTATAAATGAATTTATAAGAATGAGACGCAACTTTATTGAAACATACAAAGTTCTCTGGGGACTTAAAAGGATGTGGATAGATTGTTTCTCTTTGTGGGAGAGATTTGAACCAGACAGTATAATTTCACAATAAGGGATTGCATGCTTAAAACAGAGTTGAGGAGAAATTTCTTCTCTCAAAGACCACAGACCATAAGAAATAGGAACAGGAGTAGACTGTTCAGCCCCTCTGGTCTGCTCAGCTATTCAATAGGATCATGGCGAATCTGACATTCCTTGAGTCCAGTTTCCTGCCTTTTCTTTGTCATCCTTTATTTCCCTACTGCTCCAGAATCCATCTATTTCAGCCTTAAATAAAGCACCCAGTCCTTACAGCTCTCTATGGAAAGGAGTTCCAAAGATTCACAACCCTCTACAAGAATAAATTCGTCCACATCTCAATCTTAAATTGGCACCACTTTATTCTGAGACAATGCCCTTTGGTTCTAGACTATCCCATATGGGGAAACATGTTCTCAGCATTGATCCTGTCAAGCCCCTTAAGAATCCTAATTGACTAAATGCGATCACTTCTCATCCTCTTGAACTCCACGAGTAGAGTCACAACCTGCTTGGACTTTGTCCATAAGACAACGTCTCCCTACATGGATCATTCGAGTGAAAGGATAGCGAAACTGTGGAATTCTTACAAGACACCTGGAGAGGCTATATTATTCAGTGCCTTTAAGGCCGAGATAGGTTTTACATCAGTCAGGGTATCGAGGGTTATAGGGAAAAGGCACAAAAGTGGAGTGAGGTCAAATGATGATCTCATTGAATGATGGAGCAGATTTAATGGGCTGAATGGCCTACTTTTGCTCCTACAGTTTATAGAAGTGTGGTCTTATCTTAGTAACCTGCAATCCTTTTTCCAACCTTCTGACCCACATTCACATCACCATCATCATAAAAATAACAACAAATTTGATGTATCTAATGCTTTTAAAGTCATGAACAAAACATTTGGAGAAATGGCCAAACAGATGTGTTTTAAGGAATTCCTGAAACTGAGAGACTGAATTGCAAAGGGAAGGGATTAGACATTGAGTCATATTTTGTATTCCAGTCTCCCTTCAAATATTCAACATTTAAAAAACAAATCTCATTTTCTCTGTCAACTCTAAATACCAATAAACCAATGCCATATCATAATTAGTAAATGAAAAATTGCTTGAAGCAATTGATCACTGTAAATAACCAATCAAACTAAGTTATAATAGTGAAAATCTTTTTAAACTAATTAAAGCAGGTCATTCAAACACTATTGTGTGCGTGTACTTTGAACATGAAAATAATAGGAATGACCTATTTGCCTTAAGCTAAGATTACCACGTTTTATAAATGTCACCACCTTAAGGCTGCAACTCATTCCTGAATTAGATTACACTACAGTGTGTGGAAACAGGCCCTTCGGCTCAACAAGTCCACACCGATCCACCGAAGTGCAACCCACCCATACCCCTACATTTACCCCTTACCTAACACTACGGGCAATTTATCATGGCCAATTCACCTGACCTGCACATCTTTGGACTGTGGGAGGAAACCGGAGCACCCGGAGGAAACCCACGCAGACATGGGGAGAACGTGCAAACTCCACACAGTCAGTTGCCTGAGGCGGGGAATGAACCTGGGTCTCCGGCGCTGTGAGGCAACAGTGCTAACCACTGTGCCACCGTGCCACCTACGGTGGTTTACACGGTAAGTGTGTTTTACATAATTATAAGGCATAAGCTTTACAAAACATGTGGACTGAAAATGGTAATGCATCATAACAATATTTTGTGATATCTCTAATGCAATTGGATCTAATCTGGGTGAAATTCTAAATAATCTCTTTTCATTATTCTGTTGTATTACTTAGCAGCAGCTTGCATCACCTTAATTAGGTAAAATGCACCACGACTGATTGAATAAACTTTGTGTTTTTAGTATTTCAGATAAATCTTTGTGAACACTAAGCCTGCAAAACAAAAGGTGCGGGATACCATTTGTCTTTAGTTTCTTTGAGTCCAAATATATTCCCATTTTGATTATTTCTGTGTAATAAAAATTCATTACTCCTGAGTGTAATGGAATAAAAGACTACTCAAAATTATAACTCAAAATGCTTAAGTCTAAAAAAAAGTATTTTACAATCAACCTGTTTTGACTGTATGGCAGGTGTGACCTGAACTCAGACACCAGCACTGCATCACAGACCCCTTTCCTGAGGTTTAGCGTTGACGGAATAGCAAAGCACGTTCAAAAATACTGAAACAAAAATTGAAAGTGCTGAAGAAATTCAACAGGTCTGGCAGCATCTGCAGAGGCAAAGGGAATTAATGCTTTGAGTACAGTGACTCATCATCAGAACTCTGGTCACTACAGCTTACATACTCTGATCTTTTTTTCAGTGAAAACATAAGGATACTAGAAAGGAAATATTGAGTGAGAAATGCCACTAGCACATTGCACACTATCTTCAAAACCTCCACCGCCAACTACTCTGTCAAGTGCTCTCCTCAACTTTCTTAGAGCTCAAATAGAAGAGAATGATCAACCTTTTGACAAAGGAAGGAACACTCCAAATGATTATTGTCAAATTCAACGCAGCTATAATTAACCCAATCAGACGGACTATAAAACATTGTCAAATTACACATCATAAGTCCTCAATTTTTTGCCCAATAAGTATCCCGTGACTTAATGTGCAGTCTAATCTTGTGAATTCAAGCTTAATTTAAAATTATTATACTTCTATTGTTGGGTCAGTTTTCTTCTCATGCACAAGATTACTTGTGCTTGCACATGTGAGGATCATTTCCCTTATCTGGGAATGGACTGACTGCCATGATCTCCATGATGTGCTTCTGTAATCAAGCAATTTTCTGTTAGAATGCACTTGGAAATATCTGCATGTTGGGCAGAGTCTGTTAAGAGTGGCTGGGATTTAATGTGGCAAGCACGGTTTCACTTACCGGTCAGAAAACAGGTAAGAATCCTGCAGTGCTATTCCAAGGAAATCAAACATTTACCAAACATGGAAAGTGTCAGGTCTTGCAATATATTGATGCCCCTGTGGGATAGGATTTCCATCATGTTAAGCTCCCAATGGGGTGGGGCTCTCCTCCTGAGATTTTGTTGCCAATCAGGGACCTCCCTTTCCCTACATTATCACGGGAAGTGATAGACATGGCTAATACTACAGTCCTGCCCACCCTGGGGATCCACAGACAGAGACGAGAGAGAACAGAATGGGGATCACAAGAATTACTTATCATTAGGAAAGGTGGTTGGAAAAGGGGAATTTGACGTAAGGGTCGGGGTGAGGGGTTGGCTACCTCTGTGCACCGCCCGGTCAATTGCCACCTCTTGAGTGCAAGCACCCTAAGAATAAGGAAGCCATCTCACCAGAGTACAGCACTGGTGAACTTTGAAAGAGGTTGCACAGTGGCTTTCTCATTAGCAAGTCCCCTGCTGGCCATTGCTTGATTACTTAACCAGGCAGTTAAAGGGCTAAACTGACTTCCAGGTGGAAAGGTCATGGGAAAGTCTTCCTTCTCTGAAGCTCATTTGAAGGAAGTGGGAGAGTGGTAGGATTTCTACCTTACAACGATCTCCCTGTACATATGGCCCTCTCTGAATCTTCCATTGGGGGGAGTTATATAATTCTGCTCAAGACTTCTATTTTAAGTGAATAAGGCTGAGCTACTGCGGAGCTTCCATTGCATCTTTCCGTTAGCTGTAGGGAAACTTTTGCACTCGTATTACAAACTTACATCCAGATAAGGAGAAGCAGTAGACCATTCTGCCCCTTGAGCCTGCTCTGCTATTCATCATGGCTGATCTGATTGTAATCTCAACCCAACATTCTCTGTTACCCCTAATAATCAGTCACCTTTTCTTTATGTCCAACCTGATGATCAGTGATTCTGCTTCCACCATCTTTTGAGGAAGAGAGTTCAAACTCAAAATTCCGAGAGAAAAGATTTCTTTTCATTTCTGTCCTAATTTGGTCAATTTTAAAATGGTGACCTAAATAATGATTCCTAAAATAACTCTCCAGGCGTTATGGGCATCACTGACTGTACAAGCAGTTATTCCCCATTCCTAATTGCCCTTGGGGAGATGGTATTGAGCTGCCCTCTTGAAACATTTGATGTAGTAACACCCAGTGCTGTCAGGGAAGGAATTCAGGATTTTGAGCCAAGCAACAGCGAAGAAACAGCAGTGTACTTGTAAACATATTAGAACAGCTTGGGTTGGGGTAGAACTAGGTTTGGACCTGAATATTGTCAGGGCTAATAACCTTTGCAGTGTCCAGCACCATCAGCCATTTCTTGATATCACATGGAGTGAAATTAATTATGTAAGAACTGGCATCCATGATGCTGGGAACTCAGATTGGAGTGGAGATGAATTGTCCACTTGGCACTTCAAGCTGAAGATGCTCACAAATGCTTCTGCCATATCTTACACTGGGCTCCCACTGTCATTGAACATGGGGTTATTTGAGGAGCCTCCTTTTCTTATGCATTGTTTGATAGTCCATCACCATTCATGACTGAAAGCAGTAGAACTGTCAAACTTAGATCAGATCACTTGGCTCTCTTTGAGATTACATGTTGCTCATGCTTCTTGGCACACAAGTAATCTTGTGCTGCAACTTCATCAGATTATCATGTCGCTTACACAAAGCTTGTAGCTCTATTCCTGTAATACTTGACAATTTGTTCTTTACAGATAACTTGGCAAATATTGTGAAATAGAGAATGATTTCTTCTTTGCCATAAACTAAGGCACTTTTGACTTTGTTGCCCAAGGGGACAGAATTGAGTAAAGCCTTTACACAATTTACAGGACAAGCATTGTAATACTAGATGTTCAGGCAATTTATCAGGCCCCAGACAACAGGTTTATCAGATTCCCTTTCTCTCTGTATTCACTTTTTTTTTAAAAAGGAAAATCAGTTATGGTCCTTGACAATCCTGTTGGGAAAGAAATAATTCATTTTTTCACATATTGTTGAGGTTGTCTGTATCGTTGTGCATGTCATTAGTCAGCTCACATATGTCACCAGTTGGAAAGAGTCAACCCAGATATTGAACATTTGTCCCATTTGATTTTGGTTCTCAGAGGATGGGAAGAATTTAATTCCCTCCCCACAAGAGAATTTGATGGTGACACTCCACCACCTCCCTACCTCCACTCTAAATAGGCCCCTTGGTGGGGAGATTAATTGAGGGCTGTAGGTGGGTAATTAATGCCCATTTAGGTGCCTCACCTTGCCTGCTAGTCATATTAAACCAGCGCAGGTGGGAACTCAATGACAATCAGTCGATGCAGTCGGCATGACAACCAATTCCTGGCACATTTGTTTATAGGTTCTGATTGGTGCATCTCTCATTCTACGGCACTCAGCGCTTAATCAAGGGTAGTGCATGTTCATTTTAAGATAGAAAACGTTTTCTGAATTTTAAAGTAAATTTAAAGTACGGCCTCAGCTCACAGAGCAGAACAGCTCAGATCCAGGCCATTCCAAAATAGATATACGTAACAATTGGCTGTTAAATGGATTAGCTGAGTTTTGGTTGTTGCTGTGACAACAATTCAAATTGATTCAATGAATTCAAATTATGCCCAGGATACAAAAACCCAATCGAATTTGAACTTGTTGTATTGACAACATTGGACTAATAAAAGGGAATGACATTGAGGGTATAAAACCAATTTTGAAAATTGGTCTGAGCAACTGCCACCAAAACAGCAGAGCAACTACTATCGAGACAGACAGCTAACTGTCCATCGAATATGAAAAGCTCGCAAAGAAATCAGAAGCACTATCTATCAATTGGTACCTTTTCCTGTAAAAAATATTCACAGTAAAAACAAAGATGACCCAGGGAGAAGACAGCAGAATCTGAAGGCCAGAAGGAGGACGGCACACAAGACTGTATGGATTTTAGATTAAGTTAATGTAATGTTTAATAATTGTGTAATTGGAACAGCATATTGGTAGAGTGGGTGCTGGAAAAGCACAGCTGGTCAGGCAGTATCCTGTAGAATGATGAAGAGCTTATGCTGGAAACGTTGACTCTCCTGCTCCTCGGATGCTGCCTGACCGGCTGTGCTTTTCCAGCGCCACACTCTTAGACTCTGATCTGCAGTGCTCACTTTCTCCCAGCATATTGATAGAATTGTGTTCAGTTAAGGGATAATGGTTAGTTAGGGGAAAGAGTGCTCAGTTTGTTAATAGTTTTGTTTAGTGTTCATTGTTAGAGTTAGGAAAATAAGTTGCCATTTTTCTTTAAATTAGGAGTTCTCTTTCACTCATTCACACATTTGAACAGATTATGAAGCGAGTCAAGATTTTCTGGGTGTTTGGTTGTAATTAACAGAGGGGTTCACCCTCCGCATTTTAACATACCATGGACTCTGCTATCCCTTACTTCCAGGCCACCATTACTCACCTGTTTTCTTGAGTCCATCCATGACCCTTGGACTTCAGGTGGTTACTATATTGCCAGCAGTTTCCTCTTTTTTGATGGTGTTCTGATAAAAAGATCTCTTTGGTCATTGACCATGGCTCTACAATATAGTGTCTTCCCTAATAGAGATGGGTGACAGCTCTTCAGCCATTGTCTCCATTAAGTTTCATCCTGATAAATCAGTCAAAAATTGGCATATGTTCTACACATAACAGAATCAACTAGATTGGAGTGTGTCCAATTACAACCTTATTATCTGAGACAAATCTCTGGTAAAGATTCACTGAAATGCAAATTTGAATAGATGGAAAATTAAATCTATATTAAATGGCTTACCTCCTCTATTCTTCTCCTTTTTCTTCATTTATTGATGTTACTTGCAGTATTTTATTTCCTTTACTACCTTCCTCAGAGAAGGATTTACTTACAGTCCAATTCCTTGCTGCCATTCTGAGTCCAAGCTCATGTCCTCGTCCATATGCTGCATTGGTCTGTCTGGAGCCAGCTTCACAGAGTCCAAGTCAGTACAGCTGACAGAGTGAGGATGATAATGCCATGGATGGCTGGTTTGCAATATAGAGTCTGCAGCATGGACTCAATTCCCGCAACAGCTGAGGTTACCACGAAAGACTGTCTTTGTCAACCTCTTCCCTCACCTGGGAGATGGTGACCCTAATGTTAAACCACTACCAGTTGTCTCTCTCTAACGAAAGTAGAGCCCCATTGGCTGGCAAGACTATGGTAATTCTATTTTTATTTGCAACATTAAGAAGCTTTTAAAGAGGCGGGATTCTAAAAGTAATGCAGTTTGAAAAAACTTCATATATTTTACTATGAATATAAAATGTACCTTTTGTTTTAGAATTTTAGAAAAAGGCTTAGAACAGAATTAAATTTATTGTCATGTGTACTCAAGTACAGGAGTACAGTGAAAAGTTTACAATGCCTCCAAACACCTTAAGTACAAAGTACCTGGGTACAATTCTTCCATATAAGTAGAGAGATAAAGAAGGAAAAAAAGTTACATTACCTTACAGTTATCCATAGTATAAGTGAGAAAAATAAAAAAGTAAATTTAAAAAGATAAACATTACAATCTTTCTGTAAAGGGCTTAATGTGGATTAATGCAGGGGACTAGCACACTTGCTCTGAGCAGGCTCTGACCACACGCAGCGGTCCCCAGTCCAACATTTTATCTGTGCTTTTGTTAATGGGTGTGAATGTTTGAAACAACAGTTTCTTTGTTTTATCCCAGTTTAACTCAAAGTTAAATGTAAATGCATTCATCATTGTTTAACTTTCCACTTAAACACTTACTAAAATGTCTTTATCAAAGACAATGAGCCTGCAATAGGTTTGGGGTCAGAATTGTCACGGCTTAACCAAGTGATTAGGGCAATGGTTAACAATTTTTGGTTCTGTCCCATCTCTGGTACAGAAGGTGTGGGTTCAATTTCAACCTATCCTGGAGGTGTGTCATAACATGTGCAGGAAGAATGCATAGAACTTCAATTGCAATGGCAGATTGTCAGCTGTACAGCAATCTTTACCATTCAGGACAGACTGTGCTCCTGAACGACATACATTTGTCTTCTCTAGTCAAGACATGTGCTCTCATTGGTGTCTTGTGTATGAACCACCAAATAAATTAGCAATGCTTTTCTTTCTAGCTGAGGGATGCCTCTTAAAGGTAACGAATCATTTTTAGAACAGTGTTAATATTAAGAATCCCTTTAACAGATGCAGCATGGCCGGATATTGAATCAAAGATCATTTCCTTTAACTTAACAGTAGCCTGTAATGTTATAGCATTAGGACTCTACCCCGACTGCATTAGTGTTCCAGATTATATTTCCCTTCTTGCTGGTTTTGTACCCTCGCACAGTCTGGGTTTATTGATTCAATCTTACTTGTTACTCAATGATGGGTAATTTTATACAGTGAACCTATAATATCAGGAACCCAATTGAAGCACTTATAATATGAAACAAACCAATCCAAGTTACGTAAGGTAATAAAAAAATACAGACAAGAAGAAATGAAATGCATTGAAAGACTGAGTGGAAGCCATAGAGCATGGGAAACCCAAAAGTGGATGCAGCAAATTGGCTCATCTCCATCATGTCCATCTTAAAAAAAATGACACCATAAGAGTATCATTGGATTTAGAATGCTTCAACACTTCACCTGAAAGATATCAATATAAAATAACAATGCTGGAAGAATTAAATCCTAAGTTTTGCAGAGCAAGGTTTTCTACCAAGTTGGAAGCTAAGCATAGGCGAAAGTGAGGACTGCAGATGCTGAAGATTAGAGTCGAAAGTGTGGCAGTGGAAAAGCACAGCAGATCAGGCAGCATCCATGGAGCAGGAAAATCAACATTTTTGGCAAAAGTCCTTCATCAGGGAACGTCGATTTTCCTGCTCCTCGGGTGCTGCCTGATCTGCTCTGCTCTTCCAGCAGCATACTCTTGACTAGAAGCTAAGCATGGTAACTGGTCTGCCCACGTAGTAGAAGAATCCCAGAGGCTCACAATGTTTAGGACACCACTAAGACAGTATTATTTCAATGATTACTGTTTGGGCTATCAGTAAACCAAAATCTATTCGAGCAACACATGAACAGGATTATTGAAAATGTACCTGACTGTGTTTGCATTACTGGATTAGTGGTGCTGGAAGAGCACAGCAATTCAGGCAGCATCCGAGGACAGGCAAAATCAACGTTTCGGGCAAAGGCCCTTCATCAGGAATAAAGGCAGAGAGCCTGAAGCATGGAGAGATAAGCTAGAGGAGGGTGGGGGTGGGGAGAGAGTAGCATAGAGTACAATAGGTAG
>NC_057736.1:37088014-37139149 GCF_004010195.1 Chiloscyllium plagiosum | reverse complement strand
CAATGACTGCAGTTGCTGGAAACCAGATTCTGGATCAGTGGTGCTGGAATAGCACAGCAATTCAGGCAGCATCCGAGGACAGGCAAAATCGACGTTTCGGGCAAAAGCCCTTCATCAGGAATAAAGGCAGAGAGCCTGAAGCGTGGAGAGATAAGCTAGAGGAGGGTGGGGGTGGGAGAGAGTGGCATAGAGTACAATAGGTCAGTGGGGAAGGGGATGAAGGTGATAGGTCAGGGAGGAGAGGGTGGAGTGGATAGGTGGAAAAGGAGCTGGGCAGGTCGGACAAGTCCGGACAGGTCAGGGGATCGAGTTTCTGGAGGTTAGAAGCTAGGATGAGGTGGGGGAAGGGGAAATGAGGAAACTGTTGAAATCCACATTGATGTCAACAGTTTCCTCATTTTCCCTTCCCCCACCTCATTCTAGTTTCTAACCTCCAGCAACTCGACTTGTCCGGACTTGTCCGACCTGCCCAGCTCCTTTTCCACCTATCCACTCCACCCTCTCTTCCCTGACCTATCACCTTCATCTCCTTCCCCACCTACCTATTGTACTCCTATGCTACTCTCTCCCCACTCCCACCCTCCTCTAGCTTATCTCTCCATGCTTCAGGCTCTCTGCCTTTATTCCTGATGAAGGGCTTTTGCCCGAATCGTCGATTTTGCCTGTCCTCGGATGCTGCCTGAATTGCTGTGCTCTTCCAGCACCACTAATCCAGAATCTGGTTTCCAGCATCTGCAGTCATTGTTTTTACCTCTGTGTTTGCATTACTGATTACATCATTGTCAGTGGTAAAACAAAGGCAGAACCTGACTACAACTTTTCCTTATTGAAGGCAACTGTGTAATGACATAGATTGTGCTATGGGAACATCAACCAGATAAACGTATTTGGGTTCATTTACTCTGCCCCTCGAGAATAGGAGAAAGTGAGAACTGCAGATGCTGGAGATCAGAATCGAAAAATTTAGCACTGGAAAAGCACAGCAGGTCAGGCAGCATCTGAGGAGCAGGAGATTTGATGTTTCAGGCATAAGCCCTTCATCAGGAATCATTTCTGCTCCTTAGAGAATTGATGTTTCGGACATAACTCTCCTGCTCCTCAGATACTGCCTGACTGACTTTGCTTCTCCAGCACCACATTTTTCGAATCTGCCCCAGGAGAATGTCTGGATTCAATAAAATCGTGATGGTAAACAAATGGCGAATCAGTTTAATTGCCAGGTAATGACCTTTCTTCCTAGCTATCTTCAACTCTTTGATCATACCATTAAACACTTCATAAACTCCTGGCAATTAATCAAACCATATTTATTTTCAATGTGTCTTTGAAACTACTGTAGTATGTCTACAGAATGTAATAGGCTACTATAGTGTTCCAACACAGTTTCAGAATACCTACCCACACAGCACTGTAATCTTTTCAGTAATGCAGCACGTAAAAGGGGAAATAGTGGCCTGGACTGTGTTTTGGTCTGTGGTAAAGGAATGATGCTCACCATTCAATGAGCTGACGAGCTAGAGATGGACTTTTCTGATATACTTGCCCAGATAACTACCTAGAAAGTGTTAAAGAGAAAATCCTATCAAACTCGAGGGTAACTGTACAATTGCCACCCCTCCCATCACTCACATTGATACCCCACAATTACTTCCTGATCATGCCGCTTCCTGCTGACTGCTGTCCTGACCACTCTGACAAACCCATGACCTGAATTGACCCGACAACGCCTTTCCCAGCTATTCAGCTAACACCTCTGCCAAACTGGATTGCCCACCCGCCCCCGCTCCGCCAACTCCGAAGTATCCCCTGACCACCTGACTTCACCTGAATTGATCTGACAAACCCTCGCCCTTTCCTGATCCAAACCAAACCTGTCCAATCCACCTGCCATCTCACCTGCCTATAACCTCAACCAGCTGCCAGCATATCTACTCACCACCTCACCATCCTGCTCCCTCATCCACATATCACCTTACCCAACTACATCTCACATAACTCTCCCTCACCCACTCTACCAACTACAACCTCACTCATCTGTCACTTCAGGAACTTACCATCCACCTATCTGTCACCTTACCCAAGTATCAATTACCCACCTATCACCCTAAACACTTGCATTCTGTCTCACCTGATATCCTACTCATGTACCATCTCATTCACTTGTCATCTCCTCCACAAACCACACCCCCTGCCCCTATGAGCCGCCTCACTCAAGTATCACCTCCCCTACACACCACCTCCCTAATGTACTGTCCTCTCCTATGTCTCATTCAGCTGGCACCTCCCCCACCTAGGCTACCTACCCACCTTAACCACTTATTCACCCATCTCCTCATCAATTCATTAAGATTCATACTAGGCATATAAACTTAACATACAGCAGCTTGTGCTATAATAAAGGGGCTGAGTTGTGTCTTTCCTGAGTCTACAGTTTTGTGACAAAAAGTGCCAATGGATGCTGCACTCTACATTTCAGGAGAGGCCAAGCTCAGAAGTCCCAGGATGTAATGTAGAGGTGTCAAGGTGGGTTAAAGTTCAACAAGACTGACGTTCTAGAATTGTTAGTCCTTGGAAGATCTGGGCTAATATTCCTATGCAACTGATCTAAGAACATTGGTCCTTCTAACAGTCAGATTATTTCAACGCTCCCTGATTCCAAATGTTGTATTAGTGGCTTGAGAATCTATTTCCTGTTATATACCAGGTCTCTTCTGATATATGGGGCTCAGGGAGATTTCAGACTTCCTGATTCGAGTTTCAGTCACCACCAACAACTAGCATGCCTTTAAATATCTCATGACAGTACAAACATTGCAGTTGACCCAAAGCAGACACACTGGGATAGGTGATCAATGTTTTGTCAAAGAATTAGGTCTTAAATATATTCTTAATCAAGAAGGATGATATAGAGAAGAGGAAAAGTTTAGATAGAATGGAGTGTGGGTCTTACAGTCTGAAGGTATGTCTGCCACTGGTGACGTAAAGGAAGAAGATGGATGAATAAGAGACCAGAATTGGAGCAACACAAAGTTTTTGGAAGATTGTAATGTTGGAAAAGGTACTCAAACTATTTAGTACATACCAATTATACTAAATAGTTTGAGTACCAAAATGAAAAGGAATATGGAGGATTTTTTCCCCAATTAATGTTGATAACAATGCATTAATATATTATTGCTGGGATATAAGTTACTATGTGCCAATCTATAAATAGTTTCATTTCTAAGCCTAATCTATTCACTGGGTACATGTCCTTATGGATTCAAACCGCAGGCAACAAAATAACAAGCTGTCAAAAAAAATTATTGTCACTTACAGAGCGATTACACATTTACCATTATATTGGCAAGAAGATATCAATAGCTTTCATTTTACTGGTGTTGACACATAAAAACACAACTTCATTTTCAAGCTTCATTGCCCCATTTTTCCCAGAAGAAGACAATTTAAAGATCTGTAGTTTGAATCCAGAGCAAACGTATTTAGCCAGTTCAAAACCACAATTTTAGTTTTGCTATCGACAGAGATATCGGACAAATTGATATTAAATGATCATGAGCATTGGTCTCTTCCACTTGTGTCACTGAAAGAGAGACACATATTATAAGTGAGTTCAAATTTCGGTTTCCAGCCAGCAAATGATGAAGATTTTCTTGCTGTAGAGTTACCCTGAGGGCTGAAAAAGTGGGAAAAATTGTCTCAACTGTATGTTAATGGTATCCCTCCATTTCTGCATGTGTTGACATCAATCACAGATAAATCAGGTGCTCTGCATAAAAGGTAGCCAATTCAATAGTAACCACGTTAAGACACTGTGCTAAAATAAAATCACCCTCAAATACTTTATCACTCGTAAGTATAAATAACAGAGAGACTGTTTTTTATCCATCTAGTCTCTCAGAAAATAATTATGGTACCTTGTGTGTCATAAGATATAGACTTCACACTCCAACCAATAATTATGCATGACTTTAATCTTCATGTTGATTGGGTCAATCAAGTTGAAAATTGTAGCCCTGACAATGATTTCGTAGAGTGGATTAGAGATAATTTCCAAAAGTAATATGTCATGGGAACCAACCAGTGAACAATTTGTCCTAGATCTGGTGATGGGCAATAAGATAGGTTTAACATATATGAATTACTTAGAGAAGGAAGTGAATGTACTGTAGTTAGATTTGAAGACAGTACAAAAACAGGTGGAAAGACAGCTTGTGAGAGGGATGACAGTGGCGTGTGGATAGATTAAGTAAGTGGGCAAAAAATTGGCAAATGGAGTATAATGTTGAATATGTAAAATTGTTCATTTTGGGAAGGTGAACAGAAGAACTGAGTATCAGTTAAATGAAGAAAAGCTGCAGAAAGCTACAACACAAAGTGTTTTGGAGATACTTGTGCAGAAAGCTAGCACATCGGTGCAGCAGGTAATCAGGAAGGCAAAAGGAATGTTGGCTCTGATTTCAATGGGTTAGGAACATAGGATCGGGGCAGTCTTATTACAACTGTACAAGGTGCTAGTGAGACCACATCTATAGTACTAGGAGCAGTTTTCATCCCCTTATTTAAGGAAAACTGTTGTTTCATTGGTGGCAGTTCAGAGAAGGTTCATGAGGATAATCCCCAGTATAGATGGATTACCTTATAAACATCGGTCAGGTGGGTTGGGGATTCTACTCACTGGAGTTTAGATGAATGAGAGGTAACCTCATTGAAACATATGGGATTATTAACAGGCCTGAGAGGGTAAATGCTGAGAGGGTGTCTCCCCTCATAGGAAAGTCTAGGACCAGAGGACACAGTCTCAAAATAAAGGGGCACCAATTTAAGAATGAGATGAGGAGCAGTTCTTTCTTTCAGAGGTTGTGAGTCTTTGGAGCTGCTTGCATCAGAGACCTGCGAGGGCAAAGTCCTTCTCTATATTTGGGTCTGAGATAGATAGTTTCTTGATCGGTAAGGGAATAAAGGGTCACATGGAAAACACAGGAAGGTAGACAAGGAATGTCAGATCAACCAAGACCCTATTGAATGTGAAGCTAAGAGGATGAGTGCCTACTCCCTGCTCCTATTTCTTCTGATCTTATGATAACCCTGAACCAAATGATCTCCTGGAAGAGGAGGGTCTTCAACCCATCCGGAGATTGAAAATAGTCACAGAGTCATAGAGATACATAGCATGGAAACAGGCTCTTCAGTCCAAATCGTCCATGCCTACCAGATATCCGAAATATATCTAGTTCCATTTGCCAGCAATTGGCCCATATTCCTGCTAAACCCTTCCTATTCGTGTACCCATCCAGATGCCTTTTAAATGTTGTAATTGTATTAGCCTCTACCACCTTCTCCGGCAGCTCATTCCATACACACAGCACCCTCTGTGTGAAAAAGTTGTCCCTTGGGTCCCTTTTAAAACATTCCCCCTCACCCTCAACCTATGCCCTCTAATTTTGGACTCTCTCACCTCGGGAAAAAGACCTTGTCTATTCGCCCTATCCAAGCCCATCATGATTTTATAAACTTCAATAACTGGGGAAATTAGCTCCAGTGTATTCAGCCTCTCCCGAAAGCTCAAACCCTCCAACCCTGGCAACATCCTTGCAAATCTTTTCTGAACCCTTTCAAGTTTTACAACATCCGTCCTATAGCAGGAAGACCAGACTTGCACAAGTCCAGGAGATCACTTTAACCTTAATATCTTCCAGAGCAAATCTTTATGAGATGTGATATCCACTCTCATAGATCAAATTAAGCTAGATTCAGGTCACTAATAATTATTTTCCCTCTTTCATTTTGAACAGTATTACAGCTTTGTGAATCATGCAGTGTGGGGTGCTATAGGACTATATCTATAATTGACAGTTTTCAGTTTGTGATCAGTGGTAAATTGAGCCATGCCGATATATTGAATAATTTTGTTTGCACAAAGCTGTTATCATATCTAACCCCGGATCACCTGTGGCTGTTCCTACTTGATTTTAGTTTGTTCACTCAGATAGTTTACTTTGCTGTTACTTGCTCTGACCAAGAGCGTTTAAAACCTGAGCCCATGTTTTCTCTCTTCAGTCAACAGCAGCCTTCTGCTTTTTTTCAGTGTTTCCTGTTATTATCCCAGATTTGAAGGCTGTTGTATCTCTGTTCATTTGTCTATTTATGTATTGGAGCAGTGTCTCTCCCACTTTGTTGACATATTTTGAGCCCTGCTTAAAATCCAGATATTAGAACTTGAAAATTTCTCTATGCTGAGCTTCAAGACTTGTACTGACAGTTTGAGTTAGAGCAATCACTTTAGATGGGTTATTAATCACAGAGATAATCTCAGTGTTGGTCTTCAGGATCAGAAAGCAAACAAACGCTGTACAATCGACCAGCAAAGTAGGATTTGTTTGAGCGGAAAGAAGATTTCCAAAGCATCTTGGAGTGGGGGGGATGTAATAACGATGTGTGACAGATTCATCGCAGTTGGTGTCCAAACAATTTAATCTCACCTAACAAGTGTCTCCTGTTATTTCTTTTGAAATCACCAGACATCAAGCCTGCAGCTTTTACTGGAGTGCATCAATGAAATGACTGCCATTGAAGAACAGTAGAAACAGCGGGTTATATAGTCTGTCAGGGTTACAGCCAGGCTGACAGAACATTTGTTGCATTTCCAGCATCAGGATGTTTGTAATGATTTTGATGATGAAAGGTGAAGGAATACTAAAATCAGCATGAATGCAGTTATTTCATTGTTTTCCGTGAGTCCGATAGTGCCCTTTAGCTTTGAACCTTCACTCAGACTCCAGCATCTTGCTGATGGGCTGTCAATCCCTTCGTATTTTCTTTCGATGTTATAAAGGCTATGTGTTATTCTTTCATAGAGTTGTATTGATGCAACCACCATTACATCAGCCATAATCTCAATGAATCATAAAATCCCCACTGTGTAGAAGCAGGCTAGTCGGCCCATCAAGTCCACACCAACCCTCAGAACAGCATCCCACCAAGACCCAGGCCTCAAACTCGATCTCTGTAATCCTACATTTCCTGTGGCTAACCCACCTAATGTACACATCCCTGGACACTATGGGCAATTTTAACATGGCCAAACCACCAAAGCTGCACATCTTTAGACGTCAGAGCACCTGGAGGAAATCCACACAGACACAGGGAGAGACTCGGTGGGCTGAATGGCCTATTTCTGCTCCTATGTTTGTTGGTCTTATTGTCTTCATAACACTGCTGTTTGTGGGAGCTTGCTGTGTGAAGTTAGCTGTCGCAGTTTCCACATTATAACAGTGATTAAACTTCAAAATTTACGAAATTGGTTGTAAAGCACTTTAGGACATTCTGAGGTCAATGAAGTCACTCATAAATGCAAGTTATTTCTTATTTTTTTATGTGTCAGCTTTAATTGAACCATTATTCACTGAAGTAAAATGTTCAAAACATATCCCCTCCTCAATGATGGATGGGAAATGCTTCCAATTTAATCATCAGCCTGCTCTCAGAGCAGGCAGTGGGGTTCCACATAACTGAATGCTCTTTCAGTAAATCTTTTCTGGACACTGTCACCTGGCATTAGTATTTGAAATAAAACACAGCCAGTATTTTACTGCAAATAGCTTTTTAGGTAATTGCTCTATAAACAAACATTATCATAAATACCTCCAGCATTTTCACGAATATGATCTATAGAAAATGCTCTGTGACCATTCCATACCCAGCAAAACTAAAAGCCCCTGCGCTGAAAATGTGTTGCTGGAAAAGCGCAGCAGGTCAGGCAGCATCCAGGGAACAGGAGAATCGACGTTTCGGGCATACGCCCTTCTTCAGGAGATTCCTGAAGAAGGGCTTATGCCCGAAACGTCGATTCTCCTGTTCCCTGGATGCTGCCTGACCTGCTGCGCTTTTCCAGTAACACATTTTCAGCTCTGATCTCCAGCATCTGCAGCCCTCACTATCTCCTAAAAGCCCCTGCGACCTACTGGGCTTTTCAGTGAAAATCAGCTTGCCCAGTGAATCAAGAGTGGGTCTGGGACTTTCAAGGTGGGTTGCCTAAGGAGGAGAATGGAAGGTTGAGGGGGGCAGCGGGATGGAGGTGAAGGCCAAGAAGAGGAAGGGATGCTCCAATACTGGGCTTTAAAGCAAAATGAGCCAAAGTATATTTTCCTTCACCACTGAAAAATAGTGCGTGAGAGAGGGTATGAGGTGGGGACAGGGTCACGTTTAGCTGTAATACCCTTCATGGTTCACAGGCACTTCCCCAGAGAGATTGCACTTATCGTTCAGTGTTCCCTTAGGAACACAGACTTCACTTTCAGTATATCACAGCTATGAAGCAATTTTGTTTCACTGAAAGATTTTATAGCAATACCTACCAATCACTTAGTTGCAGTTGAAGGTTTTCCACTCATCATAATTTAAACAGGTTTTTTAAACCTCCTATGTGCCAGAGGTCTACAAGACAGGGTGCCTGCTCATTGCCTTCAACTTTTCAAAAACATCAGAGCTGGTCAAGAGCTGACCTGCCTGTTCTACAAACTGTGTTATTGTCAGAGACTTAGTGTGCTCATTACTTATGTGGCTTCACCTTGGGATGGATGATTGTGTATTTTTTTCAAACGTTTCTGCAATTTCTACTTTATTGACCGTGTTAACATCAGTTGTCACTCTTCCTGGACGGAACATTTATTTGAGTACAATTTCCCAGTGGAGCAACGATTGCATGGTATTAGGAACATGGCTTTACAGTCAACTGACAATATTGGTCCCATCTGCACACTCGGCTCTGGCCATTATATTGATGATTTTTGCATCTGGTGGTTCAATCCTTCTTTGACACTGATAGCAGTGGAAGGGATTAGCAGGCAGGGGGATTAGAACACATACACAGCAGTAGCCTGGGCCCCCAGGCACAGCCTCCCATTTCAGAGGCAGGCCCTTCCTTGGGCAGGACTGCAGCTGGAGAGGCCTGGTAAGTGTGCTGAGGTAGCAGTGCCTGAGGGAAGCTTACTCCATAGATGCCATCAGGAATGGTCTGCTCTCATCATCAGTCCCAGTCTTCACCTCTAACTCCCCCTTATCCCCAGTCTCACTGACCGCCCTCATCTCCAGCTTGGTGAGATGCACAATGCATGGGCACACTGACGCTTCCTGCAGCCTGCCAACTGACATCATGGGTCACATCCACCAGAGCCATTTTGGCGTTTAGGAAAATCACACCACTTCCTGAATTCCCTTTGAGAAAACATCCTGCAAGAAGTAAACATTTCCAAACTATATGTACTGCTGATATTCTCAGCCATTCTTTCAATATCTTCAGACTTGACTAATCCAATGGTTCCCCTGGCCTGTCTTTCATCTTTCATCAACTTGAGGTCATCCAAACCTCTTTTCTCCACATCCCAAACCTCATCAAGCTTCATTCACCCAGAAGCCCTGTGCTAGCTGATCTACTCAAGTTTTCCATCTACCAAAGACTAGATTTTATCATTTCTTCCATGTCCTCAAATCCCCTGATAGCCTCACCCTTCCCTATATCTGAATACCACTCCAGCTTTACAAACCCCCAGCTGACTTGCTCCAACTCTATCCTCTTCAGAAGACTGTGCCTTACTGGCATCAATGCTTTCAGTTGTCCAATCCCTAAACTCTGAAAATTGGTCTCCAATTCTCTTTACAGGTATTTCAATCCCCCGCAATACACTCCCCCAATCTTCTCCATGACGATTTTGAACTATTGATGAAAATATACTGCTTTGTCCAATCAAGTGGTCATCTGTCTTAAAATCACTTTCTACTTAGATCAGTGTCGAATTGCACTGACCCTAGAATATTTATCGATATTTAGAGCACTATCCAAATACACGTAGAAGTTCTTACTATCAACATGTTATGCAGCCCTCCCTGCTAAAGTTTGGTAGAACATGTCCTGAGATAGTTATGTCTGGCCCCAATATGGCCCTGGGCCTCACCATCAATTAGAAACATTACATTTCCTTTCTCCCAAATTAAGTATTTCTCCTTATTGCAAAAGACAGAATATCTGAGCAAATATTCACAAAAAAACTCACACAACAATGCATTTTTACACAAGTACTGCAGTTCAGGCATTCATTGCATTCATCACCACAACTCCCAAATACCACTTGCTCCTACAATCCAATGAATTAACAAGCTGATACTGCAGATGCTGGAAATCTGAAATAAAAAACAAAAGTACTGGAGAAACTCAGAAGGTTTAGCAGCACCTGGCAGGAAAGAGAAACAGTGTTAACATTTCAAGTTTGATGACCTCTTCAGATTAGTTTTGAAACTCCTTCTCTCTCCACACACTCTCTGACTGAGTTTCTCCAGTAGTTTTGGTCTTTATTTCAAACTAACATGTTGTTTTCTTCTTTAGGTACATGAACAATCTGCAATAGAAAATGGCTGCTGCTCTCCTAATCCTCTCATTCTGAGACTTATAAAGCCTTTATTCCAGCTGATTTTTCAGAAACAACAACTTCAATTTATATTTTGTCTTTTTTAAAAAGATTTCTTTCATGGAATATGAGCAGTATTTCTAGCCAATCCCTGGTTGCCCTTTAACTGAATGGCTAACTCAACCATTTCAGAGCTAATCGTGTGGTTGTGAGTCTGAGGTCATGCCTAGTTCAGAGTGAATAAAGACAGCAGATTTTTTTTCTTAAATAATGTGATGTGGAGGTGCTGGTGTTGGACTGGTGAGGACAAAATCAGAAGCCATCTGCAAGGTGGCCTTCAAGATACACAACAACTTAGAATTGCCAAGCAGAAACTGATAGTCAAGTTCCATCCCCATGATGGTGGCCTCAACCGTGATCTTGGGTTCATGTCGCACTACATGTTACTCCACTATACCATTCTGTATTTGTCAAATCTTCCTTACTGTCCTGTTTTGACACCATCATCTTGATAATTTGTTATGATCTCCCTACCTTAATTAGTTGCTACAGTTTTGGATTACTTGTTACTTTGTTTAGATCTTCGGCATGTGACCCTTATACATAGCATGTTATTCCAGTCATTTGATTTGTCTCTAGCATCGCCTTATTTTTATTTTTTTGTATTTATTTCTCTGACTTGATTAATCAAATTATAGATCATCCCTTCACTTGTTATACAGCTGTTGACACTTTACTCACACCTTCTGACACTCTCAATCATCTGCAGAGACTCATTATTCAGCCTGTTGACACTCCACTCAACCATTTGTACGATCTTTTGATCTCTCTGGTTATAAATCCTGTGCCTGTATGTTTTCTCACCTCACCAGATAAAGGGGCAATGCTCCAAAAGCTTGTGATTTCAAATAGATCTTTTTGACTACAACCTGGTGTTATGTGATTTCTGAGTTCCTAAAGAACATTAGTGAATTCGTTGGGATTTCTCAAAAATCAAAAATGGTTTTGTGAGACTAGCTTTCAATTCTGGATTTATTCATTGAAGTTAAATTACATCAGCTGGAGGAAGGAGTTGAGCCCATGACCCACAAGCACTGACCTAGATTATTCGCTCAGTGACATTACTATTAGGCCACTATTAATCCCATGTAGCCAAACATCTGAAAACAAAATGTGAGACCAAGCCACTTAAGATGATATTATGATAGATGATCAAGAGGTTCTAGAAGAGGTATATTTTACCCAGTAACCTTGAAGGAAAAGAAACAAGTGTTGGAGAGATTTCAGGAAATAATCCTATAGTTTAGGACTGCAGCAAAAGGCAAGTCTGCCTATGGTTCTGTAGAGAATGTAGGGTGATATGCAAGAAATCAGAATTAATCTTCGTGATCACAAAATCATTCACATTACCAAATTCTCCCTGCCTTCAAAAGTCTTTTAAAAACCTTGACTTGTGTTTTTTTTAAATTCCTTCTCCACAACTATACAGTATCCACCTTCTTTTTTTGTTTGATGTACCAGTATATTTGCTTTTGTAAAATTTTTTTTGCAAATGCAATTTGATTGTGTATTGTCCAATATGCAGATTTGAAATCTCTACTACAGAATAGATAGTCCATTGAACAAGTTTTACATTCAATGGGTGCCCTGCCATGCCAATAGAATTAATATTACAAGTCACTGTTATCAATAGGAACTAAATATATCACCATTCATTGAATAAAATTAGAACTAGAATTCCTACAATGTGGAAACAGGCCCTTCGGCCCAACAAGTCCGCACCATTCCTTCAAAGAGTATCCCACCCAGACCCATTACCCTACATTTCCCCTGACTAATATACTAACCTATACATCCCCGAACACTGTGGACAATTTAGGATGGCCAATTGACCTAACCTGCACATCGTTGGACCGCGAGAGGAAACTGCAGCACCTAAAGGAAACACACGCAAACACAGGAAGTATATGCAAACTCCACACAGACAGTCCCCCCAAGCTGGAACTGAACATGGCTCCCTGGCGCTGTTGAGGCAGCAGTGCTAACCACTGAGCCACCGTACCGTCCACAACTACAAATAATGATCAAATGACTAACCAGATAGAAAGTCAATTGATCAGGGCACATTTCCTTCATTTTTGCAGATGGGATTGAACTCAATGCCACCCATATTGAATCTCTGTTTCTCCTGCTACCTCAAAAGATCACATTCAAAACAAATTTAGGCAATCGAACCCTAATTCCCAAAATGATACAACTTACCACAAAATCAGCAAACCCTCACTGAGAAGCTATGGGAAAGGTGTCACATGGAAATATTGGACAAAATGTCTCCATGTCTACAGCTATCATTCATGGCTGAGGCAAAAAAATGAACACTTTATTCCGCAGTTGGTGGATCCAAGTATTTAGCTCTATCACTGGGAGCAGCAAGTGAATAAGTATTCTGAACCACTTTAGTGATCTGGTGACAAACATAACAATCCATTAAATTTGAAACATTAAGAAGTATTGCATTTGACAGCAAAACAATGTCTTCAGACCAGTATTGCATCTTCAGTATCTCAGAGCTTGACATTGTTTGGGATTGGTGTCAGGGTTTTGTGTGGTTCAATATTATCCCAAAAATGTCTATCACATTTGTTTCCCCTGCTATTTGAACAAAGAGATGCTTACTCACTGGGGAAAAAAAAAGTTTGCAAGTCCCTTAATATTGCAAATAAAAGAACTTGATTTGAAATGAACAAGCACCGAATTCCCAAGTTCTGACATTTGTGTTTATTATAAATTAATTTACAGCACAATCAGATCTGATAACCAGATATGTAATGGTTCCTTTTTCAAATGATTTTGAAGCATCAAAACAAATAGCCACAGATCTATAAGAAAGTGATCTATCACTCATGAAAAGGTTAAAGTTTTAACTTTGTTTTACAGGATTATGATTATTAAGTAAATTATTTTGAATATTCTTGAATTAACTTCTTCACGTATAGAATGTTGTTGAAGACAGAACATATATATATTCTAAACAGAACATATGTTCTATGTTCTATATGGAGCATATATGTTCTGCAATATTTATCAATAAAAGGATGAAGGCTAATCCACATAGATGTACAGACACCACATTATACTCCACAATTTTTCAATCATTCGGCCTAATGACAGAGCTTTTATCCACCTATCGTGAATTCCAGTGATGCTGCTGTTGAGGGCCAGCAGCTTTTAATATTGCCAGTCTCAGATCACTGACCTGGAGAAATGAATTTCAGCCACTCAAGTCACAAATACACCGTCAAGATGGCAGTTTGCACTTTATTCCCATAATACTATGATTTAATAAATGTTAGCCAGCATTAGAGCACTTTTAAGATTCAGCCTCACTGCCAAATAGCCCAAAACAAATTAAACAGCTGTTTGAATAGAGAAACAGTCACTTTTATTAACAGCTGCAAACAGAGATTAAAAGGGTGAACAGGCCTAGAGTTACCAAATTGAAAGTATATTGTAAGTTTATTGATAATGAGATATATTACAACATTGCACTGTCGACTTCATATCCTGTCAATCCTTTGGGCTCTGTATTTAAGGTTCATTATTTTGATTTTAATTTTAAGACAGTGGCATATATAAAAACTATGTTAGATACTGTAGAGAAAGGTAGATGGTCAGATGGTGCAGTGACTCATTACACTTGTTTCTCACTGCTGGGATTTTGGATTCACATCCAACTAAGATTGATGACAAGGAAGTTTCAACCACATCCCTGGTGGGAAGCCACCCTCAAGCATGAAATGCCGGCAAGCTGGCACTAATTGACTTTACACTGGTATTGTCAGTCAGGGGCTACAGAGATGGCTCCATTGCTAAGTGGAAATGTCATGCCAACACACTATAGTGAGACACTGTGTTCAGGAACATAGGCACATTTTGAGAGACAGCTCATGAGACAGTTTAACTTCACATTCCCTGCAGAAACACTCTTCTGCCATTTCGATTCTATCGTAACCGCTACACATTTGTAGTTTCATTGAAATGTTGAGCATGCATCATTTCAAGGGCTGCATTTTGCTTTGACAGGAGTTGAGTCAGGGTGTGAATGGTCCACTCACTCTCTCCACTGCCATCTCAGCCGAATGAATAAAGCATCGGACTGCCAATTAGTGGCCACTTGGCAAGAGGCCATCAATGAGCAGTTTGGGGGCAATTTGAATTCCCAATTGGAATTCTCAGCCAGCATATCACATGAGAGAGATGTTACTACATGAAATGGAAGTCGGTCAAGACTACAAAATTAAAGCCCTTACCTTCTCAATCTCTCCTTGCTTTTTCTGTCAAGCCCAAAACTAATTAAATTATCAAAAAGACATTCAAATTCTGCTACCCTCACCAGACTCTGTTACTACATTCAGCTCTGGTTCCACTGGCAGGCCTTGCCATCAGGCTTGTGCTGCTTCTGTCTGTTATAAAACATCCCTGGGCATTTTCAGTTTAAAAATAATGAATCAATAAACATAAAATGGCATTCAATGGATACTTTAAAATGACAGCTTTGGGCCCTTGTATTGCAGTGGTAGTGTTCCCCTCCTTTTGAGCCAGAAAGCTTACGTTCAAATGTGACCTGTTCCTGATGTTTGTAATAATACAGGTTGATTAAAAATATCTAGCAAGTGGTGGGTAGACCTCTGACCTCTGCCCCCATCCACTTTCTGTAATATCAGAGACTAGCATTGTGTCATTAAAATGCCAACCTGACGTCATTGTGCAGAGAGGGCAGTGCCGCGTCTGCTTTGCAGCTGTAAAATCTAATGCTAAGTTCCAAAATAGTTGCCATGCATCACTAATGCTCGAACCAAACAACATAACACCTCTGCATCAAGTGTTATTAAGTCTCTAGATGGTTAAATTTATATTTCTCTGTAATGATGTCAAAGTAATTAGTTGACATCATACTAATCCAAACAATGGAATGCTATATATCTCACAGTAAGTAACTGGAAACAATTACAATAATCAACAGAAATGTTACCTTATAGGTTACAGTATAAAGAATAAGAAATAACTGACAGAGAGACAAGGCAATAATTGAATCTTGAGTGTCTGATGGCTTTCAATTCAATTACTACCTCCTATCACACTGCCAGATACCTATCATCCTGTATGTATTGTACTTTAACTATACTTGGCACACTTTCTGAATCCTGCATCTTTCCATCTCCACACTCTTCTCATGTCTGGTGTTCATTAAAAGGATCATGCTGCTTTATTCAGTCAAACCTTTTTGAAGCCCTGCAGTTCATGGTCGGGAACTAGAAGCAGTCTGTGCACACTCCTGTTGTAATGCATTATTTATAAAACATTCATGTCACCAACAATTTCTCCAAATCATGTTTAGCAAAAACATAAACACTCCACTTCACAGAGACATAAGGTCTGATTTCTTGTAGGAACTTTGTTTCATGGCAGGACAGTTGCAGAATTGGCCCACTCAGAACCTCTCACAGATAAAGACTTCACATTTGGCTGGCATGAAAAAGCTTCAGATGATGCGGTACAGTAGAATTATATTTTAAAATGTTACAAAGGAAAGCTTTAATATATATTGATATATTCTGTTACAGACTAATTGGGCTAATTTTGGCATGGTGCCGGAAAAATGCAAACTGGTCTGTCAAATCCTTATCGCCGGCACAATTAGCTCATTTATTGCTAGTTTGTTTTTCACCAATAATGCTTTTAATTTTTTTTAATAAGCTTCTGCCACTGTGGCAGTGTATTCTACTGCTGGGAGACTGAAGAGATGATAGGTTGATAGACTCATTGGCGTTCATTATCCTCTCTGGCATACAATGTTGGATTTTCTCACAATGAAGAATCATAGATGTGGTAAAGCCTATCCAACAAAGCCAAAATGGCTTTGGAATGTATCATTCATTGATTATATGTGTTGTGTGACATCTAGGATAGGTTTCATTTCTGATATACTTTATCTTATTCACTTTTCCAATGCTTACCACTTATTATATCAAAAACATGGCATTATTCTGTTCTGGTAATCTTTTAAATGTCATCAATGCTTTACTAAATTCTGATCAAGCCTGACATCAAAATAAAGGCTTTGGACTCAGGAACAATATCCAAAAATACATTAAACAAATACAGATAAATATAATGAATACATACTGATTCTCTTCTGATCAAACAAACACTTCAAGACAAAGTAATAACAACAAGTTTTTTTTTCATTTTCACCTGAACATTTAAGAAGATTACTTATTAGAAATAAAGTGGAAATGTATGGGGAAAATTGGCAGTTGGTAATGATGCTCATTTGAACAGCCACCATGGACACAATGGGCCAAATGGCCTCTGTGTCCCATGATACATTTGTGATTTGAGATCGCACCTTCAACATTGCCTTAAAGGACCAAAGAGAGATAGCAAGGTGGAGAGATGTGAGGGAATTTATTTTAAATCTTGTGGCAAAATCACATAGGGATAGTAAAACTGGAAATGCATCAAAGGCCAGAATTAGAAGAGCACAGTCATCTCATGGATGGGGAGGGTGGGAGCACTGTGGGGATAAAAAAGATGACAAAAATAGAAAGATCCAAGACCATTGAGGGATTTTAAAACTAGGATGAGAATTTTGAAAGCAATTCATTGCTTGACAGGGAACCAATGTAGGTCCAAAGATGCAACGGATTAAAACATGGGCAGCAGGGTTTTGGACGACCTCAACTTTAAGGAGGGTACGAAGTGAGAGATCAGTCTGGAGTGCATTGGCTTACTTCAGTGTAGAGGTACAAAGACATGAATAGCAGTTCCAGCTTTAGATAAGCTAAGATGAGATGATGAAATTGTGTACTGTTTATAGAGATGCACTAAGCAATCTTAGTAATGTTATCAATATGAGTTCAGAAATTCAGCTCATGATCCAATGTTGTGAACAGACTGGCTTCATCTCAGTCGTGAACAAAAACGGAAGTCAGTTTTTGGGACATGCAATTTGTAGCAGAGTTTGCAAACAATGGCTTCAGTCCTCCCAATATTTCATTTGTGGATATCTGTACATCCAGCAAAGGACACCAAAGTCAACCTCAGAAACTTGACATGTGGCGAATTATTAATGTTAGACTTAGGAATCTGTGAAAATAGCCTCTTCTTTGCTGACCAATAGAAAAACAGCATAAGTACATCCCTGTACATGCACACTTGTTTCAAAGATTGCATTTCTGTTTGCTGTTATTTGTTGTTAAATATCACAACTAGGCTTGTACATCAGAAGCTGGAAAGCAATTGAAAAACCCACCTGTTCCAAATGATCTTCCAGTGTTAACTCATTTAAGTTACTGGGTGCTACCATGGGTTCAAGTGCTATGAACCAGAAAGAGTCACAAAGACTGGTCTACCAGTCAGATCTCCCTACAGGCTTTATATTGTCTAGGTGTGAGTGACTTATATTTTAAAAAGTCATGAATCAATAACATATAAATCCAGTTTTATAGTAAATGTTAGCAAAATAGTTGTGAAATAAGAGACAACTATATTATTCCAGTTTTAACTTATTCTGAATATAAAGGCGACAAACAAACTTGTATTTGTATGATACTTTAAAAAGTCTTCAGTACGTCTGAACATATTCTGCAACAAATTATTTATTTAGTGAAGTGAAACTACTTCCCACAGTTCAAAGACATGCAGATTAGGTGGATTGGTCATGCTAAATTGCCCCATAGTGTCCAGTGATTTGCAAATGCAAGGTCACGGGGATAGGTTGGGAGCCGGATCTGGGTGAAGTGCTGTTTGGAGGGTCAGTGCTAACTCAGTGGGCTAAAGGGCTTCAATCTGCACTTTAGCGATTTGATGATTCTATGGATCTATCATTCTTCAGGTAAGCCGAGCAACCGGTTTACCCACAGCAGTTTTCTTGCAGATGATATAAAGGGAGAAACGTTGACCAAGAAGCCAGGAGAATGTTTTGCTCTTACTTTGATATGGGAACTGCTAGACAGAGAAAAAGAGCAAGGTCAATTTAGTTTCTCTGCTGCCAACTTAACAGTTATGTGGTGCAATAATAATGGATAGTGTAGACTAATCATTTCAATCAATCCTTCTACAACTGAACCAGAAGTGACAAAGGGCCAAATCCCTGTGATAGTGCATGTTTGGAACCATTAGTCCAATCATTTTTGAAACCATAGCACGAAATCATTCCCTTCCATCCACCTGAAATGACGGACAAAGTTTAGTGCCTCTAGACAATCTCCTTTAACATGCCTGGAGTATGAGTTATTTCTGAAATATTTATTGAAATAATTAGAGTTCCATTAGTGAGATCCATGCATTAGAGCTAATTCAACTTCGGATAAGCATTCAGCCAGATACTTTTTTCTTCTGCTGGAATGAGCTATTCAAATCAGAAAAAAATCAAAAGGAAATGTGTTTCTGTCTCTAACAATTGTGGTTAATCACTGTCTTGTACACATTCTTTTACATGTTTACTTCAGTTCTCGCTTTTAATACTAAAATCAACTCATTAGAATTCCTGGGTGGCAAGGCTTCTTATTTATTTAGCACTTTCACACATTTCATTAAAATCTAATCATTCCTCCAATATCATGGACACCTTGTGTACAGTGAGTCAATTTAATGTTTTTGTGGAATTGTTGGCAGATACAGAAAATATCCAGGCAAATGACATGCTTAATACCAAAGATATTCCAGTAAGGAATCAGTTGCAGCTTCCAGTTGAGCTCTCTGCTGATTCAGTCTGCTTTCTATAGTCATAGCACAAAATACGACTCCCAAGTTGCATGTAATTACTCAATTAACATTGCAGACCTCAAACAAAGTGAACCATGTAATATCTGCTAATGGACCGCTCAGCGGTAAATGTTGTCTAGGAATATAATTGGATATTATCAAAGATTTTGTTGGAAGCACAAAGTTAGTCCAACCTTTTGTTTAAAATAATGGTTTAAAATTGTGTAAACTGTGAAGACATCTACTGACTGCACATCTGCAGAAAATTTCTACATTGACATGGAAGCTTTCACTTACACTTGAAATAACAGAGGAAGTATAATCCTTCTTCCCAGAGTGGTACTTAAATTAACCTCCTTTTATGCTCCTTGAGTACAGAGTAGGATAAATCCTTCTGTACCATATTTCTTTCTAATTTTTTAATTCCTGTCATAAAATTTGCACATGTGGCCAGACCTTGGTAATGCTTTCAACCTACATCACAGTAAAATTCCAAAAATGGTATCTTTTGACATAAGATCCATGGTGGTAAAATTCCCTGACTGCTATTGAGGCTGGGCCCTACATTGTCGGAGTTGCTTTTGGTTAGTTTATGTCTAGTGTCTGGTAGAACTAGTATGTGAAAAAGACGATAATCCAATACAGAAACAAATTGTCCAAATTAATGTGATCCTGCTCTGGCTCTGTAGCTTCACTGTGAATGTGTATGTAAGTTTTCAGATCTCTCTTGACCTGAGCAAACCTATTGTAGTGCTACCAGCATGGTATCTAGTACAAAATCTTTCTTGCCTGGGTCACACAAAAGAATGGAAAGATCATTAATCATTTTGGCAATATTGCATCAGACATTAGATGAAGTATTTTGATGTGGAAAGTAAACAGCCAAACATTTTAACAAACAGTAATTCTAGATGATCCCTTTAGCAACATAATTTCTGCATTGAGAACAGCATAAAAGCTAAGGTTTTAGCTCATTGAGCATAACATTACAGCTGGGGGAATCCTACGTAGTATTATTTGTAACATTCTGCCACACTATGCAAACTTGCATTGAAGGATGGGTAGAGATACCCCAATGTACTGAGTGACAATATTCAGTCAGAGATGTATCGTGGAATAAATAATAATAGCCAATGTCTTAATAAAGGAACACCAATTTGTTCAGTGTCTTTTCATTTCAGTTCATTAGAATTAGCAGAATATTTTTCATTTGTGGTCGGCACAGTGGCTCAATGGTTAGCACTGCTGCCTCAGAGCACTAGGGTCCCAGGTTCGACTCCAGCCTCGGGCGACTTCTGTGTGGAGTTTGCACATTCTCCCCGTGTCTGCGTGGGTTTCCTCCAGATACTCCGGTTTTCCTCCCACAGTCCAAAGAACGTGCAAGTTAGGTGAATTGACCATGCTAAATTGCCCATATTGTTAGGTGCATTAGTCAGAGGGAAATGGGTCTTGGTGGGTTATTCTTTGGCGGGTCAGTGTGGACTTGGTGGGCCGAAGGGCCTGTTTCCACACTGTAGAGAATCTAATCTAATCTAAAAGTTATATAACTCATTTACATCCTCAGAAGGCGGCACGGTGGCACAGTGGTTAGCACTGCTGCCTCACAGTGCCAGAGACCGGGTTCAATTCCCGCCTCAGGCGACTGACTGTGTGGAGTTTGCACATTCTCCCCGTGTCTGCGTGGGTTTCCTCTGGGTGCTCCGGTTTCCTCCCACGGTCCAAAGATGTGCAGGTTAGGTGAATTGGCCATGCTAAATTGCCCATAGTGTTAGGTAAGGGGTAGATGTGTAGGGGTATGGGTGGGTTGCGCTTCGGCGGGGCGGTGTGGACTTGTTGGGCCGAAGGGCCTGTTTCCACACTGTAAGTAATCTAATCTAAAAGGTCAGGAAATTCAGCATATCTACAGTGACCGCACCATGGAAAGCATCCTATCCAGATGCAAAACAGTTTGGTATGGCAACTACTCTGGCCAAGATCTCAAGCAATTACAGAGAGTTGTGAACGCAGACCTGTCTTCCTTCCTTTGACTCTATCTACACTTCCTGCTGCCTTGGGAAAGCAACATAATCAAAGACCCCTCCCACTCTGGTTACATACTTTCCCCCCCTCTTTCATTGGATAGAAGATGCAAAAGTTCGAAAACTCGCACCAATTGATTCAAGAACAGCTTCTTCCCCATTTTTATCAAGCTAATGAATGGACCTCTCATATATTACAGTTGATCTTTCTCTGCACCTTCTCTGTAGCTGTAAAACTGTATTCTGAATTCTTTTCTATTACCTTTATGTACTTACGTAAGTTATGATATTTCTGGATGGCATGCAAAATAACACTTTTCACTGTATCTCAGTACACGTGACAATGATAAATCAAATCAGTTAAAATTGAAGAGAAAGCTCAAACCCAGGATTATTTGAAATCTCCCTATATGGTGTGAGTTTGCGCCAACGCCCTACCTGCTGCATTAAGTAATGTTGCCTCTGAGGCAGAGACTACTGTCTTTTATGTTCCAATGTCAGAGACCAGAGTGCACCCACAGCCAGTGATGCACTTTCCTGAACCACCTACTGCCCAACCACTTCAAAACACATTACCCAACCAAGCAGAATTATATGTACGGTTCTTCCGTGCTGTTTGACATGCCTTGATTTAAAAATAGGTTCACCATTACTCGAATCAGTGCTGTCAACAACAACCAGCCAGCCTTCTGCAACACCACATCATGTGTCACACACACATGCTCACTTCACTGAGTGAGATTGTTTTGCCTAGTCACATTGACAGGTTAGCTTGAGTGCTGCTACAAACTGTGTCTGACCCCGGTATCGGGAGCTGCTGAAAGCAGCGTCATGTGTTCAGCCAGCATTAAATGCAATCTGCAGCAGCACCTAAAGTTCTGGCTGAAACCTAACAGCTGACGTTACGTGCCCATTGCACCAGACTGACACATTTTAGGGTAGTATTGAGGATGGCTGAGGTATTTAAATTGGAAAGGTTTGAGGATTCTGTGTTCTGTATGAGTTGGGGTTAGGTTGAGGGTGTAGGCTATAGTTTCATGTTGGGCTGTATCAGATTGGCTGCCTATTTTTCACAGTGGCTGATACTTAATCCCATTGACTGTCATGGAACTTTTTAATGAAGTAGTGGGTAGAACAGGCGGTCTATCCAAAATCAGCTTGCAGTGTCATGTCAGTGGATGAATAATCATGAGTTTCAGGGTAATATATGGGAATTTTGGTTCAAATCTTGTGATTGCAGATGGTTAAATTTAAATTCAATTAAATCTGGATTTCTTTTTGTTTTATTTCCTCTTTTTTTTCTTTATTCCCACATTGACAGCGGTAGTGCTTATTCTTCCCCAGCACCCACGTCATGTGTGTACAGATGTTGGACACACTGAAAAACAACAAGTGTGCAAATCTTTATTTATATTCCACCACCAGGAAGAAAGGAAACATCTGAGTGGCCAGTGACAAGCAGTGCCCTTCTCAGAGGGCAATGCAGCATCATCAAACAGTGAAGGGGAGGGCAGGGATTAAATCAAAATAGAATAGGAGGGGGAAATAATACTCTACTCCCTCTGGATCTTTTCCTTTAAAAAAATCTAATCTGATTACTAGGGCGGGGAATCATTTCGCTATGTAATGTCTTTTAACAAGAGAAATCTTACCTGGACTGGCCTATATGTGTGGAGAAAGTGAGGTCTGCAGATGCTGGAGATCAAAGTTGAAACTTTATTGCTGGAACAGCACAGCAGGTCAGGCAGCATCCAGGGAACAGGAGATTCGACGTTTCGGGCACAGGCCCTTCTTCAGGAATGGCCTATATGTGTCTCCAGTGCCACAGTTAAGTGGTTGAATCCTAATTATGCAATGGTGACATATACATCCTCTAAACGACGCCTTCGATAAAGATTCTTTGGAGTCGAAATGTTAACTTTATTTCTCTCTGCACAGATGCTGCCAGACCTGCTGAGTTTGTTCAACACTGTTTTATTTCTGTAATATCGCTTTGTGATATCGCTTTTCCAGCCCGTGTCTGCTTCCTTGCCAAGTATTTCACCACCCTCCACGGAAAAAGAAAGTGTCAATATCAGAGATAAAGTTGTCACACTCAGAAGAAAGCTCAGCGAGGAAGTGAACAGTGATTTAAATCGGAACTTGTTGAAGATAGTTTCTGGTCAACCTGTTCGGAGATGTTATTACCCATTTCCGGAGCAGGTGGGGCTTGAACCCGAACCCTCCTGGCTCAGAGATAGGACACTACCACCATGATGGCCCTTTCCAGATGAAACTTCAGTTTTTCTGCCTCCCCAAACTTCAAACCCATCCTCAGTTCTGAGACACTCCCTTACATCACCCCCTCCTCGATAGTGGTTGCTATTAACCTAAAACTTTCTTTTTCAAACCGAGACGGATCTGTCCTGTACTTTCCGCACTATTTGTTCCCCTGTGTGATTAAATCGCTAGTTTGATTTGGAAACGCGTGTTACATTTAAGAATGGAAGTGGAGAAAGAGCCATCACCAGTTCCTCGGCCTCTGTTGCCCGAGTTCCCATGATGTTCTGACATGTTCGGTCTGACTCCTTTCGACCAGGATTGTGGTGGACATGTGTAAACTTTGACCTCCCCATAGTGCGAACGGGCCTGGGCTCTTTCTGATGTTTTCTAATAACCTGAGTTCCGAACCCACCCGCGATGCCACAATAAAATCAATTTTCAGCGCCGCTACAGTGAAATTGCCTTATCAGTCTTCAGCATTGCTGCAGCCTGGCGGGAACTCTATCAATCTGCAAAGCATTCAACTGCAAAGGTTTGGGAATTATTATGCTAATGATCTAAAATGGCACTGCTGTTTAAAACAGACCGTCTAGGTTGCTATCCCCCAGCTGTCTCTATTGGCCTTGTCTGCACAGAGCTAAATGAGAAATGTTTATAAACTTTTGTTTTCAAAATAAAATCAATTGTTTCAAGCCACTGTCAAGATTGTAAAGCCTCTTGCCAAATATAACTGACATAATTTATTAAGACAGCTTCAAGAAGCATCGTGTCCTATGACTCCTTCGCATTGCCGCCCAGGCTGTGCGCTAACTTTTCCGCCTGCTTTTACCAGGGACAGTGTTTGAAGTTTGCAGGAGAGAATGTGAAAACAAATGCTGTAATTTTGTTTTATTCTGTCATGGGTGCGGGCGCCACAGGGCTAAGCTAGCCTCGACTGCTTCAAGTCGACAGTGTAGTGCTGGAAAAGCACAGCAGGTTAGGCAGCATCCGAGGAGCAGGAGAGTCTACGTTTCGAGCATAAGGAATCATTGAGGAATGATTGCTGCTGAAGGGTTTTTGCCCGAAACGTCGATTCTCCTGCTCCTCGGATGCTGCCTTACCTGCTGTGCCTTTCCAACACCATTCTCATCTCCAGCATCTGCAGTTCTCACTTCCGCCTCGACTGCTTCAACCGGCCCTGCCCTTGGAACAGTCCAGCTAAACTGTATTCTTCAACCTGTGCATTTCATGTAGGGCCGTTAGCGAGGGAGGTCTTGGATACTGACCACGCTACAAGGAAGACATGAACTTGCAGATAACGGCGCTCCCATACATCTACTGACTTTCTAGGGTCATGGCTTTCGAAGGCGCTATTGAAGGAAACTTGAAGAGCTGACAGTTTGAAAAAAAAAGTAGCATTTATTATATTTATACCGTGACCAAGGAGGATGTGGGTGGTGGAAAAGAAAAACGCATGATATTGGCATCGGCCACCCTTTTTATCCATTGTCGAATATTGAGTTCCATTGACTTTATTTGAACGGAACCTGGAATCTGTTTGCAGGCAGTACCTACAATTTCACCTGGAATTTCACCCCATTCGCCCGCCTGATTCTCGAAAACGGAAGCGCTCATGACAAATATTCACAGCATGGTGATTTCTCAGTAGAGAGATGGGGAGAGAGCTGCACTCGGATGGGCAAAAGAACAAAGGAATGGAAATTAGATTGTTTTGTTCAATGCCCAACAATGACCTCACTGAACAAATGACCATGTTTGGTGCTATTCCTTTCTATAGCTAACTCTGCCTCAGAAGGTGGTAAAGCTGGGGGAAGATGCAAAGGAATCATAGGCTATCAGGAGGAGGTTGCGAGACGGGAATTGCAAATTAGGAACACAAACAGGTCTGCCATGATCTTATTAACTGGTGGAGCAGACTTGAGGGACTCCAGTCCTGTTTTGAAATTGCATGACTGTATGATTTCAATTTTAATTCTGTACAAGTGAATGGGTTTCAGTATAATTAAGGAGAGTGGGGGCCAGTTGAGAGTTAATTGAGAACTTCTGGCGAAAGCAGTGGGTATGGCTTTGCATCTGCCTATCACTACTAAATAAGAGAATTCTGACGAACATCATACAAAAGGAAATTGAACGGAAGTTGGGTAGGATAAGCAAAGTACAATAGGAAGTACAAAAATCGACTGGCTACATTCAAAGTCACCTAAGCTGAATGAGATCCATCCTTAATTGCTGAGAGAAGCAAGGGTGAAAATTGTAGAGACTTCGGACACCATCTTTCTACCCCTCTTCAATATGGAGGAAATACCAAAGGACTTAAGACTTGTAGATGTGTTCACTTTCAGAAGAGGAAAGTAAAGAAAATAACTACAAGACAGCCATCTTAATGAAGGTGTTAAGGGAACCCGTGGAAGAATTAATGTAGGCCAAAAAAATGATTAATAAAAATTTAAATTAATAAGTAAAAATCTGCTTGGATTGGTTGAAGGCAAATTGGATTTGACTAAGGTGAATGAATTTTTCGAAGAAATAAAATATGTTGATAAAAGTAATGTGATTGATGTGCTTAGTGCAAAAAGCACATTATAAAGTGTCACATAATAGATATGTTGGTAAAATTTAAGTCTATTGGTTTAAATGATTTCATGAATACAATATTGGCAAAAGGGCAAAAAAGTAAAAAGTAGTAGTGAATAAATCCTTTACAGTGCTCCAGGTTAATGTTGAGGCTATTTTTTTATCTTTTTAATGAAGTAGACTTCGGTAAATGGATATAATTTCAACATTTGCAGATCACTTGCAATTAGAAGATAATAAAAATTAGTGAGAATATCAATAGACCTCAAGATAACATGAAATGGTCCCACTGATTAGACAGGACAGATGTGATTTAATGTAAGAACCACAGCAGACATTGATAGGTCTTGGTAAGCCAAGAAGGAAAAGGTTATGGGAAGTCAGTGGGAAGGTGGAATAATAAGATCACCCATGATCTTATGATCAGATTCCCTATAGTGCGGAAACAGGCCATTCCACCCAACCAGTCCACACCGACCCTCTGAAGAGTAACCCACCCTGACCCATTTCCCTCTGACTAATGCACCTAGCACTATGAGCAATTTAGCATGGCCAAGTCACCTAACCTGCACATCTTTGGACTAAAATGGCAGAACAGGCTTAAGGTACTGTAGCCTACTTCCATTCCTAATTTATACATTCAGGTGGAAATTGAATAATTTTGGTGGCAAGAATTAGAAAAACTGAATGATACCATTTTGAAGGAAATGCAGAAATAGAGACATCTGGGGATACATGGACAGAAGTTTTGGAAATTGGCAGAAAATTTGAGAAACGCATGGGATAGTTGGTCTTAAAAACCAAGGCATTGGTTTTTAAGGACAAAAGTTGTGCTAAATCATTATTTGAAAAGAAAGTAGATTAGGTCCCAGCTTGAAGTTTGTCTCTAACTCTGAGCATCACAATTTAAGCAGAACATTTGCTAAAATGAATGAAAACTTCAGTTAAGCGTATAGATTGGCAAGTGAATTCTTCTCAGTGCAGACAAACCAAAGGGAAATCAAAGAATGATGTTAAAAATTGTGACCTATGAAATATAAATAAGGGGCAAAATGTTTGCAGTATCAAAAAAAGGTTGGGAATCAGTTTTATGGTAAATCAACTAAAAATTTAAAATCTGGATTTAAAATAAAATACCAATTTGTATGATCTGGAACGCATTACCTGAAAGGATGGTGGAAGCTCATACAATAATAACATTCAAAAGGAAGAGGAAAAATACGTGAAAAGTGGGAATGGAGCGGGGGTGTGGGTCTAAGCGGATAACTCTTCCAAAACACTGGCACAGGCAGGATGGGCTGATTGGATTTCCTCTCCTGTAGTTTTCATTGCCCACTTAGCTCGATCACACCTGGTATATGGTTCCGAGAGCTGAGAGGAAGCGGCGTGCAAAACCATAAATGTGTATGCATGCCTAGATGTCTTATTTAGAAAGTGTATCCACTATATTATTTAATCCTGATTAAGGTCTGGTTTCGTCAAGCATACAATTGAAATTTATTAAATTGCTCTATGACAAAGAACTGCTGACACGGGTGTACAGTATACCCTGGCCAACACTGTTACGTCAGGGTACTGAATAGAGGTAATTCGATGACAACTTCTATTTTGCTGGAAAATAACAGTTATTATGTGCATAAATATATATTTCACCCTTTTGGTCTTGGTGAGGTTGATTTGCTGAATGATTGGTCTATGGGGTGGAAGATTTGTCCGCTTTTATTGCGATTGTTCGAATTCTTTATGACAGTCCCGTGTAAACTTGACAAAGCAGGGTCCTTTTTTTGAAAAAAAAATGCTTCTATTTTGATGTGAAGCGTATGTTCTGGCTGTGAGTTACAAGCCTAAATGTCATTATTTTCCATAAAGCTGCAGTGGTCCCATCCCCACCTCTCCACTCACCAGGACCATGAGGATCCTTTCTCTTCCAGCAAGAGACTGGCGGTGCAGTTTGACTGAACTGTAACTGAGCGCAATTCGTCACCG
Source organism: Chiloscyllium plagiosum (assembly GCF_004010195.1). Taxonomy (NCBI): domain Eukaryota; kingdom Metazoa; phylum Chordata; class Chondrichthyes; order Orectolobiformes; family Hemiscylliidae; genus Chiloscyllium; species Chiloscyllium plagiosum. The sequence goes on along the minus strand of NC_057736.1, from coordinate 37,111,137 downwards.
TCCCTTTCCCAGATATTGGTAGCTACACAATCAAGCAGCACTGGTTAACATGGCCATCTTCCCAGCAGCTCTCTCTCTCTCTCTCTCTCGCCATTGCAGTACAGCGCACATTTTGATCTTATTGGACATGTTAATCTTACTTCAACCTGTCACTGCATACCATTTATCTTTTACAAACTCGCAGTCCCGGTAGTGCTCTGTACTTTCAGCTTTGGTCTTTCTTCTTGGGTTCCACTGACAAAACAATTGTATCTGCGGCAACGCAGCCTGTCAGAATTAATGCAATGTCATTTGCAAACATCAAATCCCAATGGGATTCAGATTTCCACTGACTGGCTTCTTTTATACACTGTACAGTGCCTACCTAGTCCACTCTCTACATGAGGGGTTGGATTACAAATGCAGGTCTCGCCAGTGGATTTACTGGCCGCCGGATGCAGAGGTCTGATTGACATAGCGTTTCATGGTCGGGCCGAGAAGCTGCCTCTGCAGACAGAACAACAGACAATCCCAAATAGTGAGTTTGGGATGCGGATAGGAAGGCCATATATTTCAAGACAGCTCGTCCAGCCGGACAGCACAACTTTGCAGCACAGTGTATAAATTAACATAGGATGAACACAGGCGACTGGCAGCGTACTTGTTACAGCTGTCAACGTCCAACAGATCTTTGTGAAGATCTTAAAAGGCTGTCTAGAGATCTCCATGTGTTTTCTTTTTGTCCCAAAGCCAGAGCTGCAAAGCTAGGAACAAGCTTCATTGTAGAAGTACACTGTTATACTTTGTACATCTTCCACTTGGAAGGATCGACACAGCAGGGAACTTTATTGTTTAAGCACAGACACAAACCCATACACTGTTGTTCACTGAACTGGAATAATAAACTTACATACAAACGGAATGTAACATGAACGTGCAGAGCTTGAATAGCACATGGGTATGATAGATTACAACAATTCTTTCAGAAGTTCAAAAACAATGGCTACAATATTCCCCGTTTACTAAACTCGTGGTATTTGTCCCGTTGTAGTTTTGGTCTCACTTTAGAATATTTGAATTGCCAGGTCTCTTGCAAATGACTGTGGTCTAGTTTACATTCCCGGTTCACCCAGTAACTGTCAGAAACCCGCCTTTTGCGCGTTGAACTCTATCAGATCTCCTCGCCGCTGGCTCCTTCCTCACCAGGAGCGAGTGTTTGAACGCGGAGTTGCGCCGCCGGTTCTCGTTCGCCTCTCCCTTGTCCCTTCTCGGAGGACATGAGGTTCCGACTTGTCTCATTCCCAGTTTGAAATGGACGGGCGGTTACCTCGCGGAGATAACGTAGACTCCAGAGGCGAGTTAATTTGGGCTAATCGTGGATTTAAATTAAAACAAAACCTTTAAAAACAGGAAATCTCTTCGAGGCCTCTGGATGCCAAACCCCTAGCACACTGTCTACTTGTCTCTTAGTGCACCTGATTGGGTTTGTAATATTTTAATGGCTGGTTTGCTTGGGTCCATTCTGGTGTGTTTTAATTTCTACCACTCAACATCTGACAAATGCGTAAACACACTGCCGGGATGCTATCTGCCTGCTCACACCGCAGGGACCGCGCTAGAAATGTTGACTTCTATCCAGCTTTTGTCAATTTCCCCAAATCATTTTGTCAGATTACTTCCACCACCCCACCTCCCCCGCCCCCTGCGTTCTGTTTCATTCGGAGCAACATGGTTGGCATGTTCTGGCGCTGGGAGATCAGTGCTAGGAACAGACTTGGTGTTAACACAGCGAGGTTACGGTGACCCCAGTGTGTTTGCAAATGTGTCCAAGTTGTCTTGATGGGCGGGGAGGCCTAGAGCTGAGAGAGGGAGAGAGGGGTAACCCAGGAGAGGGGGGAGTACAACGCTTCGTCTGAAAGTGGGGGGTGTCAAGAAATTCAATGCTTTAATGATTCGGTCTTAAATGAATGGACCGACTGGACTGGAATTTACGTTCATTCCCGCCGCAAAGAGAACAACTAAGTTTGTAAAGTATAGCGGAACTAATTAATTTGGGGGTTTGAGAGATTGGACTGCTTGCAGATTTTCATTAAAGGGATATTCCGAATCCCTTTCCTGTCAAGTCGGAGATAGGATTTCGCTGAAGACCCGGCTCATTGTTTTAGAAGGGAACTGCTTTAGAACAAAACACTATTAAAAAGTTTATAAATGCTGCAAGATTTTTACAAGGATTGGGGCGAGACGGGGGTCCCACACCCTTACATTTTAGACCTTTAAGCCCCGTCTGGGCTCAGGGGTTAGCACTGCTGCCTCACAGCACCAGGATCGATTCCAGCCTCGGGCAACTGTCTGTGTGGAGTTTGCACATTCTCCCCGTGTCTGTGTGGGTTTCCTCCCACAGTCCAAAGATGTGCAGGTTAGGTGAATTGGCCATGCTCAATTGCCCGTAGTGTTCGCTGCATTAGTCAGAGGGAAATGGGTCTGCGTGGGTTACTCTTCGGAGGGCAGTGTGGACTGGTTGGGCCGAATTGCCTGTTTCCGCACTGTAGGGAATCTGATCTAATAGGTCAAGTCCCACCTGGCCCTGGGCGTGTTCACAACTTCTCTGAACAGGTTGATTGCTAAGGGGAAAGAAACATACTTCCGATTTCTTTACACACACTGGGCGATAACTATGAGCCTGTTTGTGATTTTCCTCTGTGCAATTCTCTCATTGATGACCCTGAAGCCTTTGTAGAGTCGGTCAATGACTCAACCACATTTTCTTCCAGCTACCCCCTTATTCCCATGAGACCCTCCATACTGAGGGCGTGCAGGAAGCAGAGGTGATCGCGGACAATCGGATTCCGCCCACCCTTAACGACCTCCCCCTCACCTCCAATAGAAATTCGACTCAGGGGTCCAGGCTCTGCCCCTTCCTCACCCCGTCACCCCAGGTCCAGCCCCTATTTCGCACCCAGAGTAGCTTCCTGAGTCTGGAAAAAAGAAACTCGGAATTTCTTAAACTAGTGCTGCTGGTTAAAGCGTTGGTGTGCAAAGGAGTCATTTCTTATTGGTAAAATAAACAGAAGCGAGGCAGAATGGTGGGCAGAAACCAGGGAATAGGACGGTGAGGAGAGAGTGTCTATGAGAAAGGAGGGAGTGTAGCAGAGTGCTGGTGAGACTGGACAGTGTGATGTTGGGCGGAGGAGGCTACAAAATTCTATAATGGCAGCAATCAGTGGGAGGCAGAGTTATCTTGAGTGCCATTGGGTGTATTAAGACAGATAAAGGCTACGGGGAAGAGGCAGAGGAATGGGCTGGAGAAACATATCAGCCGTGATGGAATGGGGGAACAGACTCAATGGGCCAAATGGCCTAATCCTGTTCCTATGACTTTTGGGATAGATGTGATGTGGAGGTGCCGGAGTCGGACTGGGGTGGACAAAGTTTAAAAAAATCACACAGCACCAGGTTATAGTCCAACAGGTTGAATTGGAAGCACTAGCTTTCGAACCGCTGCTCCTTGATCAGGCAAGTTAGTCACGAGTTGCCCGACTAAGGAGCAGCGCTCCGAAAGCTTGTACCTCCAAATAAACCTGTTGGACTGTAACCTGGTGCTGTGTGATTTTTGACTTTATGCGATTAATTTGAGCGAAAGCAAAAATAAATTTCACCGCTTTGCCTGGGTCGCAGCGGGAGCGCCACAATGGGTAAGTGTTATGTATTTTATAAAATGACAAGGACTTGAGGCGTCCTGGCTAAATGCAATCTAATTTTGCAAATCGAAGGACCTTAGGGGTGGAAAGACGGGCAACAGCACGAAAGCATTGTGCAGCGTGCTCATGGGGAAAAGGAGAGAGAGTAAAGTGATGTTCCACCATCCTCACGATAGTAACAGCTTCCTCCACCTCCCGGCCAGTCACCGCCCTGCGTCCCTTCAGCATCAACATCCAAAGTGTGGACGCGAGGCAGAAACATTGAGATTGCAGGAATTGGCACACAGTTGGACGAATTAAGTCCACTGGATGGGGCAAGTGGAGGATGTCACCTGAGAGGAGGATATGGGGGGGGGGGGGGGCTGGGGCTATGTTGTATTTCCCAGGCTAAATAGACTTGCCATCTAAAAGGACAAGGGTGACAGATACCAACCGCCTCCCTGCAAGTTCCCCTCCAAGCCACTGACTACCCTGCGTTGGAAATACATGGCTATGCCTTCACTGTCCCTGGGTCAAAATCCCTGGGACTCCCCCCAACAAGTAGCTGTCCGTACACTCCAAATACTGGTTCTAGAATCCAGCCCAGCTTCTCCAAGGCAGCGAAAGACAGACAACAAACAACACCCACGTTTCATGAAACATTAGTGCACATTTCAAAAAAAGACATTGGGCCTTTGGGAGCCCGTTCCCCACTATCCAAACAGCCAGAGTAACCCCAATCTGCCCCATGCAGCGTTCCTGGATCTAGGTTACTGTGCTAATTCGGGGGCACCATGTAGATAGAAACTGGGCTTTTAGGGTTCTGGGGATAATTGGAGACAAACACACTGGGAACACCAAACTAGCTCGGTCGAAGCCAATGCTCAAAAAGTATCTCAGATGCTACTTGATCTCAGGGGTTATACATTTCACAGGAGTTCGCTATCAACTTGGGTTCAGTCCCTCAAAGAAACGGGAGACCACTCGATAAATCACTGCCCGAGTCTGACGTCCTCAGTTTAAAGGTTGTTTGTGGTAAATCTGCCTCGGGTCAGTTGAAAACCGGATTGAAGGCTTCAGTTCAACCGACACTGACTGAGGGCTAGATATTTTTTTTAAAATGCATCAGAGTTCAGCCAGATCCGAGGAACCTTATTTGCTCCGGGATAGAATCTCCGCCGGGTAGAAGGGTCTTTAGGGGGAGTTCTGTCATGCACATTGACACCTGAGTGAACCAGACCGCCTCAGGTTAGAGTCAGTCGAGAGAGAGAGAGAAACTGGCAGCAAAAATCAGAGCAAAGGTATATTTTTTTTCCAAAGAGGTTGAAAAGGTTCTTCAACCAGAGAATAAAACAGCCCGATAACAGGTACAGTAAGTTTCAGAAAGCTGACAACTTCCTGCTACCATACTCAGCTGCAGTGCGAGAAGCAAGTGTTTTAAAATGAGTTATTTCCCCTGCCTGAAGCATTCAGGCCACCCTCACTCCCAACTGTGTTTATGAGTCAGCTTGGACAATTTTTACCTGCCCCCTTGAGACCTCGTGTTATTTGGTACAAGTGCAGTTTGCGGCTTTAGTCTGTGGTTCTATCTAAATCTGTAAAGCTTTGCAGATAATTGTGAACAGTCCCCGGTCTGCCCGCTCCCAGACGCCTTGCATGATACTGTTTGGACAGTGCTGATCCCTTTGCCTTTTGCTGTTCACAAAGCGAATCCATAAGGAAGAGTATTCAGAGGTTGCAATCTGGACAGTGACCGATGCATCCACCGCTCCCAATGGAAATGCTTGCGTGCATCCAGCTCCCTAAAGATAACCGCCCTCCCTCTCACTTTTGAACCTTTTGTACAGCTGGATCTGTCCAAATGGAACACGGCCTCGAAAACAAACCAAAACAAAATCCCTTTTAACTGGCAGCTTGTTCTAACAGGGCAAATGGATGGAGAAGGGAGAGTTGGAGGAGGAACAGACGAGATGGCCTGTAGTTTCGTGGAAAGAATTAATTGCAAGGGAGGAGCGAATGCATTATGTCCAGCCTTTCGGTTTGCACTTGTTTCCAAACGCGAGTTGCCCCAGGCAGAATGTTTGAATAGACTCAAGACATTAAAGTTGCTCAGGTGCTTTCACCAAGGTCGGCCTGTTGGCGGGATGAAGAAGCTCACGGTGTGAGGATGGAGCTCAGAAATGCCCAACAATCAATTGGCAATTCGAGACTTTGAGGCTGTTTGCCACCCTATACGTTCAAACCCCACCTGCAACCCCATGCCTTCCAGATCGACATTTGTGTATCTTACGAGCGGGAGGGGGGCTTTCTTCTTCCCCTTCAGGGTCACCACAACACACAGACTAATTCACAATAATTCCAGGCAGCTCCTCCGCTTTGCGCCCGTTCCGATTGTCATTTAACACTATGCAACGAGTGCAGAAAACAGATGGTGGTGAGAAGTGGTCACATTTACTGAAGGCTGCAGCTTCATGATCTTGCTTTGAGATGTGCCTCGGACCCCCGCCCCCACACCCCCCCCCCCCCCCCTGTCAGGAATGCTCAGCCTCCAGGCTGTCTCTTCCACCTTCACCTCCTGTTTCCTAACTCGGTGGGACGGGGAGGGGTGAAGGATGGGAATGATTATAGAGCATTTCATGGAATTCTGCCTAGGCGCACACTTCATGCGCTCGGAATTGCCTCCACGATTCTGCCTTTTCCAGCAAGCGACTGGAACCCCATCTACCCTCATAACCAGCGGCGAGTTCATTGCTTCCACTGACCATTTCAACAGTGAACGCCTTCATTCTGGGTTATATAACTGCCACAGCCTACAGTCGTGTGACTAATAATGGGCTATGATTGAGGCAGGATCTTAAACTGAACGGTATTTAGGGAACAATTCCTCTGTTGAGGGAACACCCCCGAACATTAATGAGCACCTATACAATTCCACATGTTCCTGCCCAGAGCTTCGCGGCTCTGTTTACTGGGTCCGCAATCCCAGCTGCTGAAAAGTCATTGTCTGAAGCTATTTGTCAACAGCCTCACAGATTGTATTGATCTGCACTCAGCTGTCTGTGAGAGAGCAGCAGTGTTGGAAACGCTTTGTCACTCAGAGCAAGACCAACCTACACCTCCTCCAGCTTTTTTTTTGTTAACACTATCTCGAGTAGGCGCGACAGGTAACACGAATTTAAGAGCCGTCAGCCAACAAGTCAGAGAGAGAGATTAAAGCACACGGATACTCTGGGAGAGGAGCCGAGTCCGAGGCTGGCATATTTACTATGGTCTCATGCACTCAGTCGAAGTGTCTGTCTTAAAGTGGACTCACAAAACCAAGACGGATAGCGCTGCCTCTCCCACTTCACTGCTTCCTGTCCATCTATCATTCTGTCGATCTGAGTCCCCGAGCCTCTCTATCTCGGTCTCTCTCTCTCTCTCTCTGGCAAATATCTGCCCGATAACTCTGATATCTAACCCCGGGTGTAATAAATATATTTAATCACTAGAACTATAGTTCATTAATGTGGCCGGTCCATACTGTCTCTCTCCCTCTCTCTCTCTCTATTTTGCACCCATCCCCTTAAACATGCACTTTCAGAACCTGCATTACTGAATCAAGAATGTGCAGTCATGGTGTCATTCCTTCGCGCCTGTCACTCTGGGTTTTATACATGTAGACCCCTGTCTCCTTGTCTCGGGGTTGGGGGAGGTCATTATTCTCATGTCTGCGTGTGACAGCAATCTAATTAATTCAGCATTACATCAAAAATGGACCACTTTAATCATCCTGTCACTCTCCCAGTTACAGAAATAATTACAGCTACACACAGACGCACAAAAGCGCACAATATTACAACACAGTCCGGCATGCAGACAGGGGTGATAATTCCAGGACCGAGAGTTGAACTCTGAATCCAGGTTCCCCTCCTTGAGTGAAGTTGCTGAGTGGGAGACAGGGAACTTACAATGCATTCAGTTTCCCTCTGCTTTTGACCTCTCCCCCATTTGAATTTGGACCATCACAACTCTTATTCAATATAATGGTGTGAACCTTCAAATGTCGACCTTCATCCATGCTTGTGTGTGTGTGTGTGTGTGATTGTTTAATTTCCAACTGAACAGGAACGAGTCCGTTTTGTTACACATAGAGACCAAGTCTATCGCTCATTCTTGGCTGTTTCCCCTTAAGTTGCTGCATGTATTAACTTGACAGATTCCTCAACATTCACACGGCCCCCACCAATACCCTGCCAAAGATGAGGAGCAATAACTGAACAGACTTCGTTATAATAACGGAGTACCCAGAGAGAGAGAGAGAGAGCAGTACTATACAGTACCTAAACACAAAACAAACAAAAAAAACTCTCACGCTGAGAGAAGCCCTTACCGATACGAATGACATGAGGCATCCCATGAGAATATTGTATCCAAAACAAGTAAAAAATAAGTCCCGTCCTGTATTCCAAAACCATGCTCAAAACAGGGGACAAGCCCAGCGATTTCTGGTGGTCACAAGTCTGAAGGAACGAGTTGAGCTTAAAGCAAGATCCCACCGTATTCAGCTTCTGTCCGCCGCTTTGCCCAGAGTCGATGCAAAATGGATTTCTTGTTTGGTTGAGGGGGTAGGGTTTGGGGAGGGGGTGTCGGGGGGGGGGAAGCTGCTGGGTAAGGAGATTTACAACTCTCCGAGTGTCAGGAGTGAGCGAGCGGATGCTTTCCCCGAGCCGTGCAATCTCAACATGATCTTCACGTCTCCACACACCGACTTAGTACAATAAAGGACAGACACAACTCTGCAAGGGATGGTGGGAGGCGCACGTTCAGTCAGAAAGTAGCCCAGCTCCAAACCAACGCAAGCAGCAATTCACTTCGAATGAGCAGCAGGAGAGGGGAGAGCGGGAGGGATTGGGGAAGGGTGGGTGAGGGGGAGGGAGCCATTCCTAATTTAGGAAACCGGCAATGGACACAGAACGTGTGCAAAAACAGAGAGAAATGTTAGGAAGCGCTCCCACCGATAGGGAACATTGTAAGTGACACGTGGGCTTAGTGACATTCACTCTGTCTGCCTCCAACATCCACAGTGCGTTTAACATTGCGCTTACAAATATCCGCGTTGCTTTCACTCATCCTAAAACTTCTATAAAGGGAGCCCTCCCCTCCACAACCACACGGCTCTGTCCCGTTTCGAGACCTGATTAGATTTTACCGCACTTTAATTCGGTTACATTTCTTCATCCAGCCCCCAACTTCAGCCCACTGAAATGATGCGACATTTCTGTCTATTTTTCTTCCCAAACAACAGCATTTACAAAGCTGGGGAGAAAGGGGGTGGGGGCATAAAACGCCAGTTTCTGCAGCGTGTGGAGTTCTGCCAATTATCTGTTCCAGGTTCGGTCTGGAGTGAGAAATTCACAGCCAGTCTCCCTCTCACCCTCTCTCAGAGTGCCTACCTCTGAACTGTCTGAGCGGGACTTAACAGATCTGTGTCCACTAACAGGAGGTAGCACATTCATAGCCGGGGCGGGACAGTGTCTGTCACAAGAGGACAGGCAGCACTTCTGCACTCAGCAGAATCGGAATCAAAGAAACTGCGGTGCACATGAAGTTCTATCCTTGAACCCACTGGTTTTCTTCCAATACACGTTGCTGCTGTCTGCCCTGACCTTGAATTCTTTCCTATCCCCTTCCTCCCCCTATATATTTTTTTTTGTTTTCTCTTCGCGCGGTGTAAGTTGCAGCTTGATTCTTCTTTCACACGTGAACATCGAATACTTTATCCGGGCTAATATTTTCCTTCCTCTGCCCTCAGACTGAGCTGAAACACCCGTCAATCTACCCTGTTCATCTGCACTACCCGAGTCCCTTTTAGCCATTTAGTGTAGCGAGTAAAGACAACGCTCCGTTTCTTAAACGAAGAGAAGGTTGAATTCCTTTCATTTGTATCTGCTCCATATTCATGCCATGTGTTAAGATTTATAGACCCACAGAGCAATATAAAGAGAATCAGTGTGAAATATGAAGCCCCAGAGCTCACATTACAGAGATTCATGGATTACAGTTCACAGCAGCTCCCCAGTAGATCTCGCCCTCCTTGTAGAACCACGGATTCTTGTTTTAGAGCGCCCTCTCTCGAATAAATGGTGCAGCAAGTCCCCAATAAACTCCATGAAGTCGGCAAAACCCATCCGTGTTGTCGTGGAACTCCCGCTCCATTCTTATACGTAATAATCCAAGAGGAGCCCAATTGGTAAAATCTAGGGTGAGACAGGAAAAACTTGAAAGGGGCATAAGGGGCAACTTCTTCACGCTAAGAGTGGTGCGTGTATGGCATGAGCTGCCAGAGGAAGTAGTGCAGGTGGGTGCAGTTACAACATCTTAAGGGCATCTGGATTGATACATGAATAGGAATAACAGTGCTCCGAAAGCTTGTGATTTCAAATAAACCTGTTGGACTATAACCTCGTGTCATATGACTTCTGACCTTGACTCGGAAGGGTTTAGAGGAATGTGGGCTAAACGCTGGCAAATGGGGCTAGATTAATCTAAGATTGGACCTGTTGCCCTGAAGGGTCTGTTTCCGTGCTGCACAATTCTATGATTCTCGCCTGGGAGTTAGTAGGTAAAAAATTGAGCACATTATCTAAGCTGAGCGCAGTCTGTTAGGACTGCTACACTGTCAGGAGTGTCTCTATTTTTTAAGCTGAGGCACTAAACGAAACAAGAACAGAAATTGGTGGAGTTGCTCAGCAGGTCTGGCAGCATCTATTGAGAGAATTGAGAGGTAAGAGTTTCAGCCAGGCATTGATTTTAACCTTACTGCGAATCCTCTTGCAAGGATGCCTACCTTGAAGAAGTTCTCCTCTCTCCACAAGAATCTCACTGAGTATGTCTCTCACTGCAAACCCCAGGTCATCACCTCTGCTCTGAGGCTGTTACTCTTTGCTACCTTCTCCCTAGCCCAACCCCCCCACCAACCCCACATTTATCTCTCCACCCTGGAGGCTTCCTGCCTCTATTCCTGATGAAGGGCTTTTGCTGCCTGACCTACTGTGCTTTTCCAGCACCACTCTGATCTAAACTCTGGTTTCCAGCATCTGCAGTCCTCACTTTTGCCTCCGTAAGAGTTTCAGGTCAAGTGACCTTTCCTTAGAACTTTCCCAGCAATGTCTGTTTTTGTTGTTGTGGTTTCTAGACAGACTAACAACAGTGACTTCACTTTCAAAAGCACCTGTTGGATGTAAATTGCAATAGACAGAATTTTGAAAGGCTGTATAAATATGCAAATCACTTCTTCTTCTATAACCTCTGTCTGTTTCACTTTGGACTCGCTGGCTGTCTGAGTGTAGTGACAAATCAATAGCTGGACAGACACTCGAGAAGGTATAAAATTATTGCCAGTGTTCTGGCAGCTCAGACCTGCCATGTATGACTCATTAGTAGTGACAATGACGTATTTTAGTTTGGGAAATATAACTGGTTTTGAGGGACGCCAGTTCTTGAAAATAAACACAACTTCGTATGTAATTGCCTCTGCAATCTGTGTCACTCTAGCTGATCATACCTGTCACTCCAAACAGTTCCTGCCATGTTGACAGAAGAAAATTGAGGAGTTGCTTAATAATGAAGTGTGTGAATATTTCTGTCAAATAAAGCTCTTGTCAGTACAAGGAGACATTTCAATGCTGCCAGTATGTTCAGTTTGCAAATGTTAAGTAACACCTATTTAACAATTATAAATACCCATATAAAAGTTGAATTTTTGAGATTTTTTTAGCCCCAAAGTCATAGGGTTGAAATAGATCATGTTTTTGAGTCATTGCCAAATTAAATCCAATGAAGATCACTGCAATGGAATAAAGAAAGAATCAACAATGTTTAAAAAAAACGTGTTAACTATGATTATAATCTGAATTCTGTAAAATTGAATAAATAGTACCAAATTTGAAGTTATGAATCTTCTAAGCATTGCATGCAGGCACTCATTTTCAATAGTACATTTATCATTTCAATGTAATCAAATCATTTTTGCATCTGGAATTATATGTTGATTCTAAAAGTTTTGAACTCTGATAACTGAAAAACTAGACTCAGTTTTTTTTTTCCTTAATGTATATAAGAAACTACGTCACTTTAGGACAAATCCATGTGATTACCCTTTGTATGAGATTGACTTTTGCAACAGTATAACAGTCAGAATGAATATTCTAACAACAAAAATTAAGATAAAAATTGCATGAGATATTAATGGGTATTGGTTGAAGTTTCAGTCAATAGAACAATAGGTTTACTAGGAAAAATTAAGAGCCATCTAGCATCAATCTCAGTTGGAGATGATATAAGAAGTATTATCATCCGCAGCTTTGAATCAGGAAAAAAAGATGAAAGTACAGGGAAATGAATCATATGTTCTCCCTTTCCTGCCAGCAGTAAATAATCATGTGTAAAGTCAAACCACTGGAGTCATACACAATTTTATATTTACAACATTTTATCAATTACTAGATAGATTAGAAAAAAAACACACCATTGGAATATAATTCAGTATGTATAATGTATCAAAAAGTAGCAAGTAATGAAAATTGCATGTCCACTGACACACCCTGCTTCATTGCACACTCCCTGCATCACACTTCTGTGCTACACTTAATTACAGGGAAACATGTTGCAATAATTTTATAATTGCAGCTCATTATTTCCAGCCCTAGCATTGATTTTTAAATATGAGACAATACGTTTAGAGAGAAACATCTCCCTAACACAGCATAGCTTATTAAAAGAATAGAAATATTTGAGATAAAGCATACAAACTGACCTTAACAATTGTAGTTTAAAAAGCAGACATTTAATCTTGTATTCTCACTTCTAACCTGAAGAACAACTGAAAGTTGATTGATCTTACTCTGTACAGTGTTTTTGCTGAATAATTATGTTATTATGCATTAAGACTTTAATTGCTCAAGCTTCCATATTAGCAACAATTAGTATATTCCACACTTTTTTTTAGGTTTAACGCTTTTCTCTTTAAAAGACAGAATATTGCCCAACTTATCATAAGCAACATCATAGGAGACTTACATGTGTTTTATCATCTGTGCTTTGTCATTTCAGTTTACATATTAAAAAAACTTTATCCAAAGTGGTCTTGTCATTGAGGTGGACAAAAGGTCACAGAATTTGATTTGTGGTTCAATTTGAGCTTATTAGCAAAATCTTTGATATTATAAACATTTGTAAGCATTTTTCAAATTCCCATAATATTTACTCTCTACCTCGATCCATCCATCTGAGAAGGGATATTACCCACAATGATCCACATGTTTAAACTGGGCCATGTAAATCTCCTTCCTTTTCAACATCAACCTGGCTCTCTTCCACAAAGGTGGATCTCACAGGTCAGGATGGATCTTTTCTCTCTCTCTGTCTCTGTCTCTCTCTCTCTCTAAGTAGTTGGAGCTCTGCTGCAGAACTAGGTCAAGTCTTCACTGAGCCTTCATTGCATCTTCACCATCTTCACTGAGGGGCTGATTTCAAGATGTATGTGTTTTTATCATCCCTTACACTAAACCTTCCAGAATGTTCTGTAGCCTTTAGCCAATGGGGTCATGAGCTGGGTTCAAATCGTGCTGTACGTTCATGCTAACACTCTTCATTGTTGCCATGCAAGGAAGTGTAAAGCGCATATACTCCAGCAGTCAAGATGCCAGAACATCTGATTAATATTTCTTCAATACATAGTCCTTGGACTGGTTATATATAATTTCCCTTAACTTTTACAGCCCCTTTGGTCTTAGTTTCCACTGTTCTCTGTAGCTGATAGCTACTGGATACAGTTTAATTTAGTTTGGGCAATTTTCTGTCAGGCCTGGTTTCTTTGACTGTGGATCAATTTAGGATGTCCAATTTTGGGCCCATGGTTACTTGACCACAATTCTTACTATTGATCCTTTGAGGCATCTGGTGAAAATGGAATCACAGGTGCAGACCATGCTCTTGTACAGGCACATATTAAGTCTCAGAAGGATAGCCCAACTCTCTGAAGATCTGGGTTCTCCACTGCATAGACAAGGGCACGGCACGGTGATTAGCATTGTTGCCTCACAGCACCAGGATCCCAGGTTCAATCTGGGCTCGGGCAACTGTCTGTGTGGAGTTTGCACATTCTCCCCGTGTCTGTGTGGGTTTCCTCCAGGTGCTCCGGTTTCATCCCACAACCCAAAGGATATGCAGGTCAGGTGAATTGGTCATGCTAAATTGCCCATAATGTTAGGTGCATTAGTCTGGGTGGGTTACTCTTTGGAGGGTCAGTGTAGACTTGTTGGGCTGTAGGGAATCTAATCTAATCTTATAATAACACTAACTATCTTCCTTATGCACATCAATAGGCTTAACAGTACTATGGGCAAATAACACAAAGGTTGAGAATTACCCACTATTTACTACAGTGGTTTACCTTCAAGACTCTTTGGCAATCATCTTCAGCTCTTGATAAAGTGAAATACATATCATGCAATAATTTATATAGTCCTTTTGCAACATAGTCTGGGTTTATTCATTTCTAGGAGGTAATATTTTAGTTTCTGGATGAATTCCTTCTTCCAGTGGACATATTTAATCATGAGACGAGAGTGTGGCACTGGAAAAGCACAGCAGATCAGGCAGCATCTGAGGAGCAGAAAAATCAAATGTTCAGGCAAAAGCTCTTCATCAGGAAACATTGATTTTCCTACTTCTCAGATGCTGCTTAACCTGCTGTGCTTTTCCAGCACCACACTCTTGACTCTAATCTCCAGCATCTGTCACGGATTCAGGCTAGTTGCTCATGTCGGGTGTCATGATTAGGTTGGTTTATTTAATTTCCTGTAATCTCCACCAAGAGTCATCTGGTTTCTGAACCAGCCATATTGGAAAGTTTTTGGTCACTGTTACAGGGCGTATGATTGCTTGGTTTAACAAGCTGCTGAAGACATTGGCCACCTCCCCCTCTACCCGCTTGGGAAAGTGCTTTTCTTTGTGGCTTTGGGTCCTGTCCAGTTATCATTACCTCACCCTCGATACAACCACAGTCGTGTTTGTGACTGGCTCATTGATAATTGCTGTGTTGCTGCATCCTCAGTCATTTCAGTGAGTCTAATCCACAGATACCCTTGGTAAGAATTCACTGTGTGCATGTGCCTGTTGCTATTTCCAGTGGGGTCTTATCAATCTTAGGCATTTGCCAAATGTCAAAAGATAAATTATACTTCCTCATAAGGTCTGAGCCTAAAATGTGCTTTGCATCTGAATGGAAACTAACCAACACTGCTGTGTCTCATTGTTTAATTTTGATAGATTCTGTCTCTATCCCATCCTGCAGGTATCTGAATCTGCTCAGAAAAAGATTCCTATGGGTCCACCACATGTTATCAAAATCCAAGGATGAATTAAATGTCATCCTGGGCTCCCCAAAATAATGACTTCAGAATGCTTTACATTACACCTCTTCAAACAAAGACCAAACCCATATACCACTACTTCAAATTCCAAACTCTAAAAATAAATGATAGTAAAATATGTATAAGTCACTCACTTACATCTTGATATACTCAGAAGATTAGGCTGTATTAGTGAAGGTTTATGAAGAGATTAGATTAGATTAGATTACTTACAGTGTGGAAACAGGCCCTTCGGCCCAACAAGTCCACACCGACCCGCTGAAGCGCAACCCACCCATACCCCTACATTTACCCCTTTAACCTAACACTACGGGCAATTTGGCATGGCCAATTCACCTGACCTGCACATCTTTGGACTGTGGGAGGAAACCGGAGCACCCGGAGGAAACCCACGCAGACACGGGGAGAATGTGCAAACTCCACACAGTCAGTCGCCTGAGTCGGGAATTGAACCCGGGTCTCTGGCGCTGTGAGGCAGCAGTGCTAACCACTGTGCCACCGTGCCGCCCACTAACATTTCAGAGCTAACATTTCAGATTGGCGAGCTTTCATTGAGTGGTAGAGGCAAAGCAATTGATAAGCATGCACTAAGACAGGGAATTAGTTAATTTTCAGGTGCACTTTGAAGATTTTTTTTTATTCCTTTAGTGTTGGTTTGACATCAGAAAGGAGGATATATTTCTAAACTAGCTGAGAGCAACACTATCTTTAATTCCTCTTGTTCTGTATTGCAATATTCCAGGTTCTGAATCAGCCGTATTGACGAGTTTTTGGTAGATGTTACAGGGTGTAAGATTCCTTGTTTTAACAAGCTGCTGAAGACCTTGGACACCTTTCTCTCTGCCTTCTTGGGGAAAGTGTTCTTTCTTTGTGGCTTTGGGTAATGTTCAGTTATCATTACCTTACCCTCTACACAATAATCTGTACTCAATATAGGGAGGTCATTGAGGAGGGTTTGTCTACAGAGTCAATACGGGTAGTGTCAGAAACAGGAAAGGAGCAGTCACTTTATTGGGACCCCTAACAGCAATAGAGACACGGAGGAGCAGATTGGGAGTAAGATTTTGGACAGTTGCAGAACTAACAGAGTTGTTTTCATGGGAGACTTTGACATTCCTAATATTGATTGGAACCTCCTTGGTTCAAATAGTTTAGATAGTGCAGTTTTTCTCAGATGGGTCCAGGAAGGAGTCCTGACTCAGTATTAAATAGGCCAACTAGAGGGAAGGCCATATTGGATTTGGTGCTCAGCAACAAACCAGGCTAGGTGTCAGATCTCTCAGTGAGAGAGCATTTTGGTGATTGTGATCACAGCTCCGTGACCTTTACTATAGTCATAGAGAGTGATAGGAGCAGCTGGTACGGGAAAGTATTAATTGGGGGGAGAGAATTACAATGCTATTAAGTAGGAACTGGGACACCTAAATTGGGAACAGATGTTCTCAGGAAAATGCACGACAGAACTGTGGAGGTTGTTTAGGGGAGCATTTGCTGATGGTGCTGGATAGGTTTGACCCACAGAGGCAAAGAAGGGATGGTAGGGTGAAGGAATCTTCACAAGGGATATAGAACATCTAGTCAAGAGGAAGAAGGAAGCTTACTTAAGGTTGAGGAAGCAAGGATCAGAGAGGGCTCTGTAAGGTAGCCAGGAAGGAACTGAAGAATGGAATTAGGGCACCTAGAAGGGGGCATGGAAAAGCTTTAGCGGGTAGGCTTAAGGAAAACTCTAAGGCATTCTACACTTATGTGAGGAAGAAGAAGATAGCTAGAGTGAGGGTAAAGCTGTGGAGAGGTAGGGCAGGTGCTTAACAAATACTTTGCTTCAGTATTCAGTACTGAGAGGAACATTGTCACTTGTGAGGACACCATGAAATAGGCTGATACACTCAAACCGCTTAATGTTATGAAGGAGGATATGCTGAAAATTAAAAGAAAGGATAGATAAGTCCCCTGGGCCAGACGGGCTATACTCAAGGTTACCACAGGAAGCAAAAGAAGAGATTGCTGCACCTATGGCAATGATCTTTGCATCCTCACTGTCCACTGGAGTAGTGCCAGATGATTGGAGGATGGCAAATGTTATTCCCTTATTCAGGAACGGGATTAGGGAAAATCATGGGAATTATCAACCAGTCAATTGTACGTCTATAGTTGGCAAATTATTGGAGAGGATTCTGAGAGACAGGATTTATGGTTATTTGGAAAAGCATAGTTTGTTTAGAGATAGTCATCATGGCTTTGTGAGGGACAGGTCATGCTTCACAACTTGATTGAAATCTTTGAGGATGTGACAAAACATATTAATGAAGATAGAGCAGTAGATATAGTGTACATGGATTTTAGCAAGGCATTTGATAAGATTCCCCATGGAAAGCTCATTCAGAAAGTAAGGAGTAATGGGATACAGGGAAATTTGGCTGTCTGGATACAGAATTGGCTGGTCCACAGAAGATAGGGGGTAGTAGTAGATGGAAAATATTCAGGCCAGAGTTCGGTGACAAGTGGTGTTCCCCAGGGATCTGTTCTGGGACCTCCGCTCTTCATGATTTTTAGAAATGACTTGGATGAGGAAGTAGGAGGGTGGATTAGTAAGCTTGCCGATGACATGAAGGTTAGTGGTATGGTGGATAATGTGGAGGCTGTTGTATGTTGCAATGGGACATTGACAGGATGCAGAACTGGGCCGAGAAGTGGCAGATGAAGTTTAACCTGGAAAAGTTTGAAGTGATTCATTTTGAAAGGTCAAATTTGAATGCAGATTACAGGGTCAAAGGCAGGATTCTTGGCAGTGTGGAGGAACAAAGGGATCTTGAGGTCCATGTCCATAGATCCCTCAAAGTTGCCACCCAGTGCTGATAACTTTGTTAAGAAGACGTATGGTGTGTTGGCTTCCATTCGCAGGGGGATTGAGTTTAAAAGCTGTGAGGTTATGCTGCAGCTCTATAGACCAGCCTTGTAATATTGTGTTCAGTTCTGGTCACCTCATTATAGGCAGGATGTGGAAGTAGAGGAGATTTATCAAGATGCTGTCAAAACTGGAGGGCATGACTTATGAAGAAAGGTTGAGGGAGCTCGGGCTTTTGTCATTGAAACAAAGAAAGATGAGAGGTGACTTGATAAAGGTGTACAAAATGATGAGAGGGTTATATAGAGTGAATAGTCAGAGACTTTTTACCAGCACAGAAATGGCTATCACGAGTGGGCATAATTTTGAGGTGATCGAAGGAAGGTTTAGGGGAGATGTCAGAGTTCAATTCTTTGCACAGAGGGTGGTTGGTGCTTGGAATGGACTGCCAACAGTGGTAGTAGAGTCAGATACATTAGGGACATTTTAGCGACTCATGGATAGGCACATGGATGATCGTAAAATGAAGGGTATGTAGATTAGTTTGATCTTGGAGTAGGATAAAAGATCGGCACAACATCAATGGGTCAAAGACCCTGTACTGTGCTCTACTGTTCTATGTTCTATGTAAGAGAGAGCAGAGGTAATTGAGAAATATGGCATATCCTTTCTTATGTTAAAAAAAAATCCTTTCTTCATAGACATGCAATTCCAGGTAATAAGAATTATTCAGCATAACTTTTAAAAACTAATTTGGAGCACTCATGAAAAATCAAACACTCAACAACATGAATCCTTTTATTGATCTATTTTGTTTTGGTGTTAGGCTTATTACTTATTAATATTGATTAGCAGTTCCAACAAGAATGACAAACCAATATAAACTTGATTCGGTTTCTTTTATTTTTAATAGAGTGATGATGCATAATCATCATTGAAGTATTACAAATGTGGAAGGATAAATGTAGAGAAATGATTTCCACTGGCAAGAAAATCAAAAGCAAAGGGACACAATCTTAAAACTTAGGATGTTCCATTCAGAAGTGCATTTAGGAGTAAAATTTACACAAAATGGGAAATGAAAATTAAGGTTTTCTTCCTAAAATAAGTTACAAATGCTAGGCTATTTGAAGCATTAGGACTGAGATTTGTTATGGACCAGACCAAACCTCCTCAAAATATACAGAAGATACTCATGAAACTAACGTTTTCTTATTTTACATGTGAATATAAGGTGTTGCATTCCAGATGCAATTCAATTGTTTAAACTACTGGGTTTAAAGCAAAATGCACTTTACTCATCCACTATTGTTAAAATACAACAAAAGAAAGGAGGGGTTGGAATACCTTAACTCCACTGTTAACAGATACAGCATCTATTACAAATTAACTGTTCCAATATAATAACATCCCAAAAACACATCCTTGCCAAAAGGCAAAGTCAGAAAACAGGAAGTCCCGTAGCAGGAAGAGGATCCCCAGGTTTTCCACTTCTTCAAGATCCCAACAGCAACTGCTGAAAGTTAAAACTACAAGTCCTGGTTCTCTGGTAGCTTGACCATATCCATTCAGGCTGCGCCCATTGTTTCAACTTAAAAGAAAAACCAATGCCTCACAAGCTGTTTACTCTAGTGACTTTGAAAGACTCTTTCACATCTCTGCTCCTCTCTTCAAAAAACCAGGACAAAATATATCTCTAAAAAGCCACAGTATCTTCACAGATTGATAAATTCACATGTGGACAGAATGTTACGTAGCACTATAGAGCAAAGGAGGGTAAATCATTTGGTGGTCCAGATTTATTTTAGTTAGGGTTTGCTTCTTTACTCATGCATGGGAACAGATAGCCCTGGCAAGGCCAGTGGTTGTTGCCCATCTCTCATTACCTTTGAAATACGTGGCTCGTAGGTTATTTCAGAGGGTGACCAAGAGTCAAACAATTTGCGGTGTGTCTGGAGTCACAGTTAGCCAGCCCGGTTAAGTTTAGCATATTTTGTTCCCTAAACAACGAGATGTCTTTTTAATGTCAAAGGGAGCCAGGGAGATCTCTACATAGTTAACTAATACCATCAAATGAAAATAACCGCTAACAAATCCAAGAGTATTCGGAAGAACACCTTTTAATTCAAAGAATACAGATTCACCGGTTGATGTGAGTAGTTTGATGCATTTAAGGGGAATTTCAATAAATATATGGCAGAGAAATGAATAGAAATCATAAAAAAAGGTTGTAGCAACCTTCTAATTATGTGTCAATTATTGATTTTCCAAAGCATTGTTAATTATAGGGGATGTAATTTTCATAGTTTTGTTTAGAATATGCTGCACAAGGAGCATAACTGAACCACTTTAAACAGACATAGAAATGTTATTATTAACAAAATATTTGGAGTTCCTGTTATGATATAATTAAGTTCAAGGAACCTCCCAAGCACAAGATGATAATAAGTGCTTGAACTAGTCACGTACTATATCTAACAACTGCAAGTATAGTTTGGGACAAACAGTAGCAATCAAAAGAAAAAAAATGCAAACAATAGAAATCTAAAAGGAAACATCAACTCATTGAAGAGCTATTAGAACATTGTCCAAGAAAACGTTTGGGTGTAGACTTTTCAAGAGTCATGTTTATTAATTATTGCCTCTCAGAAGAACCTTAATGCCCCAGAACAAGATGCTCATGAATGAAATGTGAATGTGCCGAAACATGTGCATAGATGTTCTCAGAAAAGTACTGTAGAAGACACCTGTGAGACAACAAGGGATTAAGAATGCCCCAGAAATGCAAAGTAGATTGCAATAACAAATTAGTGAAGGGAACAGAGATGATCTGATGTTGAATTTTAGCAATTTTCAAACACAACAGTTCTCTTCCTCATGCTTTTGTGTGATTCTACCTTTATTTGGCTTTGTCTAATTACCTATTTACCAATGACAAAACTAAGTATGACTCCTCACCTATGCTTTTGCAATGTCCCCCAGCCCTCAATTGCATTTCTTCTGCTTTTTATTTGATTCAAGAAAGAATCCCTCACTTTGCAGATTTGCTTTCTGACAAAATATGTAAAAATGAACAATTTTTTTGTAACAGCAAGAAAACTCAAAATGAGTGATTACTCAGAAGAAGTAAAACTTGGTAGTTCTGAAACGCGTCCTGAACAACCATTCATGGACTAATGAGGCTATCTGTCAGATATGCCTATGCCAACTTGTGCAGAAAACTTCTTGAATGGAAAAGACATTTTAAACTAGTTTCTACGTTCATTATTAATTGCAGGAAAGTAGACCTGAGTATGTAGTCCATGCTGACATTTCTGATAGCAGTAGGTAAGGGCTACATTGTTGGAGGTATCCTTTTTTCACTGAGATGATAAACCATTCAGATGGATGTAAAAGATTCCATGGCACTATTTTAAAGAAGATTGAAGGAATTATCCCTTGCACCTGGGGCAATATTTACCCCTCAACAGCAGCACTAAAATCTATACATTATCTTTCTGGTGTTTATGGGATCCTGCTGTATTCAATTCAATACTGTATTTCTATGTTGTGGTTCTATTCGCCGAGCTGGGAATTGGTGTTGCAGACGTTTCGTCCCCTGTCTAGGTGACATCCTCAGTGTTTGGGAGCCTCCTGTGAAGCGCTTCTGTGATGTTTCCTCCGGCATTTATAGTGATTTGTACCTGCCGCTTCCGGTTGTCAGGCATACAATTTGCCCTTGCAAATGAAATAGCTGATTCACTGGTAGGCGTGCTGCCTACTCTAGTTGAAAAGCCAGTAGAGAAGCAGGCAACTGAAGAAATGAACGATCTTTATTCAGGAATTTTCTCTGATTGTGTGGTCACAAGATCACAGAGACACAAGCTAATGCAGGAGAGTTCAAAAGGCACAGGTAAGGAAGCTGACATAGCTATATTCAAGACTTTTTTTATCGGATAAGTGGGAAAGAGCAGGAGCAATTAGATAAACATGCAAGTATCTTTAGCTCTGCTACACTTATATAATTACAGCAAAAAGATGAGAACAAAACCATTATATCAAAAGGCATAAACAGAGAAGGAGAGTGAATGCCTTCCTGTGTGTTAGTACTTGACAAATGATGTCTTAATGAGGAAATGGAGACCATCACACATTCAAGCTGATGAGAATTGGGCACAGATTCATCAAATTGTTTGCCAGTAGGGTATAGAAAGGAGCTGCTGCGAGTGGCGCATGAGCTACCACTTGGAGGTCATTTAAAGGAGAGGAAAACACAGGTTAAAATGCAAAGATATTTTTACTGGCCTACACAAGGATGTAGTTGAACTTTGACAGACATGTCATATGTGTCAGCTAATCGGAAGAACTCAGGCAGTTAAAAAAACCTGCATCTTTAATACCTATTCCAGCATTTGAGGAACCTTTCACAGAGTCTTGGTGGGGGGTGGTGCCAGTGTAGCTGCGGAAGATGGACTGTTCCACATATCCAACGAAGAGGCAGGCATAGCTAGGGCCCATGCGGGTGCCCATGGCTACTCCTTTGGTTTGGAGGAAGTGGGAGGATTGGAAGGAGAAGTTGTTAAGAGTGAGGACCAGTTCATCCTCCCACTTCCTCCAAACCAAAGGAGTAGCCATGGGCACCCGCATGGGCCCTAGCTATGCCTGCCTCTTCATTGGATATGTGGAACAGTCCATCTTCCGCAGCTACACAGGCACCACCCCCCACCTTTTCCTCCGTTACATTGATGACTGTATCGGCACTACCTCGTGCTCCCATAAGGAGGTTGAACTGTTCATCCACTTTACTAACACCTTCCACCCCAACCTCAAATATACCTGGACCGTCTCAGACTCCTCCCTCCCCTTCCTAGACCTCTCCATCTCTATCTCGGACGACCGACTCAACACGGACGTATACTATAAACCGACCGACTCCCACAGCTACCTAGACTACACCTCTTCACACCCTGCCCCCTGTAAAAACGCCATCCCATATTCCCAATTCCTTCGCCTTTGCCGCATCTGCTCCCAGGAGGACCAGTTCCAATACTGAACAACCCAGATGGCCTCCTTCTACAAAGAACGCAATTTCCCCCCAGACGTGGTTGACAATGCTCTCAACTGCATCTCCTCCACTTCCTGCTCCTCTGCCCTTGAACCCCGCCCCTCCAATCGCCACCAGGACAGAACCCCACTGGTCCTCACCTACCACCCCACCAACCTCCA
>NC_057736.1:37068071-37087476 GCF_004010195.1 Chiloscyllium plagiosum | reverse complement strand
CTGCCCCAGTCCCTC
The DNA here is from genome assembly GCF_004010195.1 of Chiloscyllium plagiosum. Lineage (NCBI taxonomy): Eukaryota > Metazoa > Chordata > Chondrichthyes > Orectolobiformes > Hemiscylliidae > Chiloscyllium > Chiloscyllium plagiosum. The sequence goes on along the minus strand of NC_057736.1, from coordinate 37,087,461 downwards.
CTCCCTACCTTTTATCTTAGCCTGCTTGGCACACCCTCCTCATTCCTGAAGAAGGGCTTATGCCCAAAACGTCGATTCTCCTTCTCCTTTGATGCTGCCTGACCTGCTGCGCTTTTCCAGCAACACATTTTTAAGCTCTGATCTCCAGCATCTGCAGTCCTCACTTTCTCCTGATTGTGTGGGTCCCCTACCTCGAACAAAAAGTGGGAATAAGAATTTATTAACAATAATGGATGTGCCAACTAGATTTCCAGAGGCAATCCCATTATGCAACATGACAGCTAAAAGGTTTATAGAAGAATTACTTAAATTTTTTGCAAGATACAGACTACCAATAGAGATCCAGTCAGATCAAGGATCAAACTTCATATGCAAACTATTCAAGGATAACTTGGATAGCTTGCGAATAAAGCAATTCATATCTACTGCATAGCATTCAGAATTGCAGGGAGTGCTAGAGAGATGGCATCAAAAACTAAAGACCATGGTGCGGGCTTATGGTCAGGATTATTCAGATGATTGGGATAAGGGAGTTCCGCTTGTACTTTTTACAATCAGAGATACACCAAATGGATCAACCAAATTCAGCCCATTTGAATTAATTTTTTGGCATGAGATAAGAGGGCCATTAAAATTGACTAAGGAGAAACTAATAAGTCAGAATTCAGAGACCGCCCATTTCGACTCTGTGTCAAATTTTAGAGAACGATTATAAAGAGCTGGAGAGTTGGCTAGAACGCATTTAAAAGTATCACAGCATACAATGAAACAAGAAGTGGATAAGAAATCACAAATTTGCAATTTTGCAATTGGGGATAAAGTACTGGTGTTACTTCCAGTAACAGGTGAGCCTTCAAAAGCAAGGTTTAGTGGACCTTATCAAATCGAGAGGAAATTGAGTGAGGTGAATTACTTGATAAGGACTCCAGACAGGAAGAAATCTCGCAGAGGGTGTCATGGTGAATATGGTCAAAAGGTATTTTGATAGGGAAGGAAAGCAAGAGAAGAAGGTGTTACTGATTACAGCACAGAAGGAAGAACCATGTTCAGAGGATTCTGAATTGGACATTTCTCAAATCAAATTGGGCAATGAGACAGTTGTAAAAAATTGGGATAAATTATTGAGTTATCTTCCACAAGGAAATTGAAATGACCTGAAAGATTTATTACTATCACTTGGGAGATATGCGGAAATAAACTGGGAAGTGCAAACCTAATTATGCATGATGTAGATATAGGAGATGCTGCTCCGATTAAGCAACATCCTTATCGGCATAACCCTCTAAAGTTGGCACAGGTTCAGAAGGAGATAGAGCGCATGCTCCAAGATGGCATAATTGAAGTGAGTTACAGTGACTGGAGCTCACCCATAGTCATGGTGCCAAAGCCAGATGGTACCCAATGGTTATGTGTGGACTATTGCAAAATCAATGCCATTACAAGGACTGATGCATATCCAATTCCACAGTTGTGTCAAAAAAGTGGGACAAGCAACTTACATTTCTAAGTTGGACTTGCTCAGAGAGTACCGGCAGTACCCCTGTCAGAGAGAGCAAAGACCATTTTGGCTTTCTTAACTCCAAAATGGACTATATCAGTTTCAAGTCATGCCTTTAGGTATGAGAAACGCTCCAGCCACATTTCAGAGACTGACTAATAAGGTTATTGTCAGATTACCCAACTGTGTGGTGTATATTGATGACCTGGTGATTTTTAGTCTCACATGGAAGGAACATTTACAACATTTATCGGACTTGTTTGATTGACTTCGGAAGGCAGGCTTGGTGGTAAACCTAACTAAAAGTGAATTTGCCAAAGCCCAAGTCACCTTCCTGGGCCATGTTATTGGACATGAACAAATGGCTCCGTGTGATGCAAAAATGAAAGTAATTGGGGAATTTCCCAAACAGTCGACAGTTCCTGGCATTGAATGGATTTCAATGAAGGTTTGTGCTGAACTTTAGCAGTGTGGCTGCTCCATTCACCGAATTGCTAAAAAAGGGCAACAAGTTACAGTGAACTGTCAAAAGGCATTTTACAGCCTAAAAACTGTGTTAACCACTGCCCCAGTATTAACCACACTGGATTACACAAAGCCTTTCAAGGTGGCTATCGATGCCAGTGATGTGGGTGTCGGTGCAGTGCACCTGCAGGAGGAGGATGAAGGGATAGAAAGACCCATCGGCTATTTTTCCAGGAAGTTGAACATTCATCGATAGAAATATTTAACGGTGGAGAAAGAGGCTTTAAGCTTGGCGTTGGCATTACAACATTTCAGTGTTCATATTACCAGCAATCGTATGCCCTGATCATAATCCATTAACATTTATGGAAAAATTTAAGGACAAAAATGCCAGACTTTTTAGATGGAGCTTGTTGTTGCAGCCATTCGATTTGACAATTGTGCAGGTGGCAGGTTGGGAAACATGAATGCCAATGCATTATCAAGACTTGGTTGAGATATGGAGGTGTTCAGTGGTGGGTGTGCCATGGCCTGAATTTGCATGTAGTTGTGCACGTTTGCATGTGCGTCGTTAGTATAGTGTATGTGTGTGTTTTAGACTACTAACCAGTTTGTTTTTGAAAGTTTTTAAAAATCAAGCCATCCTTTGGTATTGATGGCTCATTTCTTTGAAGGGGGGGGATTTATTAAAAAGCTGGTCCCTTTTTTTCTAAAATCTGGTCCCTTTTTTCTAAAAGCTGTTCCATTTCTCAAGGATACCATGTCCTTGGTTTTATCTCACAGAGGTAATAAAACACTCCTGGTTCTGATTAGACTGGTTTGGTGTAGGGCTTCAAGGGTATTGAGAGTTTATATGTAAATAGATGATACTTCAGGCCAAAGTGGTCATGTTTTAGAAATGACCTGTACAATGAAAGGAGAGTGGTCAGTTCTCTAGCTGAGCAGTTCAGTCCAGAACTAGTTGTGAGTTCAGCAATGGACTGTGTGAGCAGGCTCTCTCTCTCTTCTTCTGCCCTTCTGACTTCAACCTGTAAGCATCTGCTTTCTTTAAAACTATGTTTTAAGGGGGTTTGCTTATTGGGAATGTTATGTATATTCAGAACAGCATAATTAAGTCTAGTTTGGACAGACTGAGTTCTGTAGGAGTTCTTTATTCAGTTCTTTGTGTTCCATTGTGTAATTTTGTGAATAAAGTTTTGTCTGTTTTAAATCCTGCTCATCAACCTCGCTAACTTATTCCGGGTAATTTGCACTGTACGCTTACTGAAACAAATTACAAAGTTATGGTCTGGGCTGCCAGTTTAAGAATATTTTCAGTGGTCTGGCCTCATCCATAACAGCAGTTAGGAAAGTGAGAAAATGCAATGCCTACAAGTGAAACCCACATCCACTTTGAAGAATTTTTAAGAAATCAATTTTGTCTTATTATCACCCTTCAAGTTCCATATCAAACTTCACCTATGCATTATTAAAACTTAAGTGTAGTCACCACTTTACAGATTGTTATGCAAGTTGTAGACTTTTTTGAACTTCCTGTTTTGTTTCCTGCACAACAAGATGAACTTTTCCCTCTGGGAGGTGTCAACTGACCATTCATTTCTCAATCTCTATGACCTTGGTTCATAAAGAAAAGGGAAAAGTGCTCAACTGTTTGCAGATACTGTAACAAAAAAATCTCATTGCATTCCTGACAGAATTTAAAAAGATTTAAGGAGTCAGCTCTCAAGCCAATTGGACAAAGATTACCTTTCCCATTGAGGTCACTGATCTGTTAATTGTGATAAATGTGACATCCAATAGAAAATGTAGAGCCATCAATACCTATTCCACAGGATTTTAAATGTCTGGATGGAAAATGCACCTATTCCTGAGAATAATGCCACTGACTCAAGTTTGGATTTTAGCATTCACCATTATTTTCTTATCTGCAACAGAATTTCGTGTAGCTAAATGACAGAGTGAGTTTGCCAAGGAACCTAGGGTGAGTATGAAAGCATAACATAGCAGCTCTTCAGATTAGAATTACATTGTCTGACTGCAAGAGATTAAATTAATTTCAATTCCCTACAGTGTGGAAACAGGCCCTTCGGCCCAAGAAGCCCACACCAACCCTCCGAAGATTAACACACCCAGACCCACCTCCCTTTAATTAATGCACCTAACACCAAGGGCAATTTAGCATGGCCAATTCACCTGACCTGCACATCTTTGGATTGTGGGAGAAAACCCACACAGACACGGGGAGAATGTGCAAACTCCACACAGACAGTTGCCCAAGGCTGGAATCAAACCTGCAACCCTGGTGTTGTGAGGTAGCGGTGCTAACCATTGTGCTACTATGCCACCCTGCATATCAAAAAACTCGAATACCTGTAGATTATGCAACATGCTGATAATAATACTTGATAATGATCTGACTCATTTTAAGGTGATTCTTTTTATCCATCCTTCCTAAACTTCTAATAATTAGATTGCCCATATATTCATTAATATGGCCAGTTTGAAACATCATTTGCAAATGTAAAACTTATTAAGAATAATTATTGGGACAATTTAATCTAATATATTTATTTTTAATGAAATAAATGATCTGGAAATGTATCAATTCAGCTGTCATTAGTCCTACTAATATAAGCTGTAACAACTTTTTGGAGCTGACGTTCATCTTTTCTGAAGGTAATTAGAATCCTCAATAGCAACATTTCCATCACAGACGTCTTACAGGAAGTCAAATGACAAAAAGTTGATTAAAATTTATAAGTTGGGTTCATAAAGGTGAGTGGTTGCCTTCCACATAGCTCTCATTACATCTGTGTCCTGCACAGTGCAGCATTTCTCTGCTCTTTGTTGAGGAATACTGCACACCAGACTGGTTGCTGGGAAACCAAAGGTGTTCCCCTAAGGTTTGAATGAAGACCCCAGTCTGCAGCTGATGGTAATCGGCCACAACTGCAGACATCACATAAAGAAAACACTAATTAAATGGACAATAGGATTCTTTGAGAGATGTTGCTTTGTCTTGTGCCTTCCTACAGTAAAGCTCTGTCAGTGTGATAAGGACAATATTCTATCTTCCATGAAATGGGAGAGCTCCTGGATCCCGCAAAGAGAAGTAGCTGATGATTCAAAGAATGAAACTGTCAGAAGCTCATTTAATATTGCTCAAACCTACTCCCATCCCAATCACACTCATGTTTATTAACCAGTCCATCATCTAATCTGCTCTGGCTAGCCTCCAATGAAGAACCTCCATCCTAATTACTATTATTCATGGATAAACTGCTTGCCTTTATCAATTACAAAGCTAAGTAATTTTTTTACCTTTCTCCCATTAGCGACAATAGTAACTTGTAGAGCTAAGAAATACAGAAGATTGAAGATTGGTTAGCTCAGTTGGGTGGACAGCTGGTTTGCAATACAAGGTAATACCAGCATTGCTGGTTCAATTCCAGTGTTAGCTGAGATCACCACGAAGCCCCTACCTTTGCAAATTCACCTCCCATCTGTGGCATGGTGACCCACAGCTTAAATGCAACACCGTCCCTCCCTAATGAGAGAGCAGTGAATTGCCCATTGGGACTGCATTCACTTTCCGAAGGCAGCATATTATGACTAGCTGCTCAATTCAGCACCAAGCTACCCGACATATTATTTGTCATTGCTTGAGGACTATTAAATGTAAGTGGAACTGCAAGATACTTGACTGCTGCAGTGTAGTCATTAATAATTTTAATCACACAGTTACCCCCAGGATTTCCTCCTTGATGCGAATAGACTTGTATGTTCATCCTCCTTTCTCTCTGTCCCACACACCAATACTTTCACTCTCATCCTGGTTCACTTCATCACTTAATTGTTACAATCTAGTTTGTCCTGAAAGAAGTGAGTTAGCAAGTTATCCTTATTTGTAGAGAATCATGTGAGTAATATTCTAAAGAGAGTCAGAGAATTGGAATAAGGTACAGTGTAAGTACGCAAATAGACAAGCCATATCTTCAGTGATCATATGACAACAGTGTTCATTGGCTCCTTATAAAACCTCTTGCAAAGCCTTGTCCTATTTATGGTTGGAAGACAATGTCCAGAATCTTAGAGGGATCTGAGCTATGGTAAGATAAATGGTAAAACTGGGTGACAAGTGTGGTGAAACTGATCTTGAATTTGGCAGTGTTTCGCATTATCTCTTATGCTTTTGCAAGTGGTGGGGTAAGATTCTCGCTGTGCAGTAGGAAGTTGCCAATTCATGTACATTATTGATTGTTAAATGTCTTGCAAACAACACAACTCTCCTCATTAATATTCAGCCTCCCATTTTACCAAGCTTGCCAAGCCATCTCAACATTGGAAAAACTCCAAAAGGAATCCAGTGAGTACCTGGCAGATTCAGCTTGACTCTTGCTTAGAACAACCTTCACGTTGGAAACTGGTTACCAACATCTGAGGGCATGCTCTTTGGGCACCAATCATATGCACCACAAGCTCACAGTTATAAGGAGAGGCTGGATAGGCTGAACCTTTTTCACTGGAGTGTGGAAGGTGGAAGAGTGACCTTATAGAGGTTTATAAAATCATAAGGAGCATAGATACGATAGATGGCAGGCGTACTTTCCATAGAGTGGGTGATTTCAAGACTCGAGGGCATATTTTTAAGGTGAGAGGAGAAAAATTTAAGAAGGACATGAGGGGCAACTTTTTTACAGAGTGGTTTGTGTGTGGAATGAACCACCAAAGAAAGTGGTGGATGAATGTACAGTTACAACATTGAAAAGATATTTAGATAATTACATGAATAAGAAATGTTTGAAGGAATTTAGGCTAAGTGCAGGCAGATGGGACTAGTTTAGTTTGGGATTTTGTGAAATCTAATTTCCAGATTTTTGGACAGCATTTTAACTTAAAACTACATATAATTTCTCGCTACATGCACAAGTCGGGGCAATGGGTAGTCCAGTGTTTGAGAATTGCTCTTTTGCCTCTGGAACTTGGACTTTGAGTCTATCATGGATTGCTGGGTTGAAAATCATCTCCTGCCAGTTGCAAGTACTCTGGGCTTGGGGATGCCTCCAACTTTTTCTGAACAGATGTGACTCTGGCACAAAAAACATTTATTCCCTAGAGTTTTTTTTCAAAATGCTGTCACCTTGACAATGCTGGTGCACTATTACAAATGCATTGTATTAGTTCAGACAGTGGACATTCCAAGTTCAGAAACTCATACTGTTTGAGACTTGTATGGTCCACATGTCTCTCTCTTTATAGTTTGCTGTCTTAAAATGTCTTCAAGACATATCTTTATCAGAAAAAAAGAGATGTTTTGTTTGTATAGGTATTATGGAAAAATTGCAGTGATGGTCTGAATGCCTTGAATGTGGCTGCAACATCTTCCAGTAATTGTTTGCCTTTTAGGACCAGCTGCTTACAAATGATGCGATTTATTCCTCACTGACTTCAACAGACAATCTCTGCCATCCAAAATTACACATAGAAAATGTATTTGAAAGGTTATAAGGGGGAATATTTTATTGTGTGGCAAAATGATTACCACTCTGTAACAGCTGTGTTTAAAATCAAATTGTTCTATTTTCAAATCGAAATCAATAAAAAAGAAACAAGAATGTATGATGTAGTGACTAACACATCACAACATGTTTAAAGAGATTCTTAACAGTGAAGATTGCTATTGGAATTGTCAGAGCCATTTTATTTCCTTCTAAGTATTTCAAAGTAGATCTTCATAAACATTGTTCTGATTCATTACTGTTTTCGATTGCCTTCTTTAGCAAGTATTATTATAATATTTGAACTGTCAGTACATGCCAATCTTTTTGTCTAATTTTGTGTTTTATGTCTGTGAATCAAATTGAATTTTTCATTCCGTGTTGGATTTTTAGCATAATATCATTGTAATGCTTGATTCAACTGACAACATGTATGGTTCGTCCACCTTAAAATTGCCAGGATTGAGGGATTGGACTGTGCTAACAATAACTTACAAAGGGTAAGGATTAATGAAATATTAAGAAAGTGTGAACAATGGCTCTTTCCAAATGGCAAATAGTTAATCCTAATGTAATTATTACAATTACAAGGCAAAAATCACAACCGCAGTTAACCAAATTAATGATAATGCTGTGCACTTAATTCTAATCTAAATAAGGTTATTACCCCATTATAGACTCCAGCTTGTTCAAAGGGATAATTCTGTGGAGGCATTTCAGGTAGCTATTGACATGGGCAAGATGAAGGGAAAAAAATACTGCTCTGTATGAAAAACATAGGAGGTAAATATTGGAGCCAAAATCTAAATCAAAGATAAATTTAACACTGATAGCAAGCAGTAGAAAATGGGCAATTCAATGGGCATTCCAAACAGAACAGAAAAGATTAAATCTCTGACTTCATTTAATAACTACATGGATGCAATAACAATAAGATCTGTCTCTAACAATGAATTAAGAAGGGTTGAGTTGCCTTGTCCATCTATACATATCATGTGACCTTGAAATTATAATATTATCTGGTATAGAGTTTGCCAATAGTAACCAGAAAACGTGTTGGGTCACTTACCTGCACTTTTACATTAGTGCTGTACTGACTAGTACATCACTAAGATCAGTCAAACTGCTTGCACATTTCAGTTGGGATTTCACTTTTACTTTGGAAATTTAAAGGAGTCATTGAGTAGCCTAACTAGCAGACTTTAAATTGACCACAACTGGTTTTGCCGAAAAAAGACCAAACTTTTTTTTTGTTTCATATTTTGGGCAGCATGAAGTCGGTAAACAAGGAAAGCTCCCCAGTTGCAGACTGTTGGTCCTCTCAAAGTAGGAGCTAACTAATTTCCAGTCCTCTCTGACGGTTGGCCCCTCTAGAGGTCTGGTCTGCGGCATAGCCCATTTCATTAATGGAAGTTTTCATGGACTTCATGGCTGCCTTAATAAATAGTAAATGGGCCTATAAAACCCTCTGATCATTTTCTGCTGCATGTTAATAAATGGATTTACAGTTCAAACAAAGCTCAGTAAATTGCAATGCAAGTGGTATGACAAATTATCCTCCAATAATTTTTATTCGTTCACAGGATGAGTGTGTCCACCAATTATTGCCCATCCCTAATTGCCCAGTTAAGGCAATTGCTGTGGGTCTGGATGAGAGTTACCTTCTCTAAAGGACATTAGCAAAACAGATGGGTTTCTCCAATAACCACAAAGATCATCATTAGATTCTTAGTTCCAGATTTGAAGAGTGCAAGGCTGGAAAAGCACAGCCATTCAGGCAGCATCCGAGGAGCAGGAGAATCAATGCTTTGAGCATAAACTCTTCATCAAGAACCCAGATGTTTATTAAATTCCAGATGTTTATTGAATTCAAATTCCACCAATTGCAATGGCAGGATTTGAATGTGGGTCCCCAGATCATCATCTGGGTCTCTGGATTAACAATCCAGTGATAAAACCAGTAGACCAACGTGTCCCTTGTGGGAGAGAGTCTAACACTGTGTTAATTGATAATATAAACACAAGGGAATTTATTTTTAATCACAAATGTAGCATGCTAAATTATAAGTGCGGTGTAAAATACCATAAGACAAACACAGTACAAAGTCAGTACATTTAGAATAAATTAATACAAATCAACTATAATAATAAATTATAATACAGGTAGTGTAGCAAATTATGATACAACCTCAATGCATTAAAGCATATCATAAACACAATATGATTAATTTCAATACATAGAACTAAATAATACAAATACCACATAGGTTATAATGTCCAGATTACAAAGGAGGAAGTGCTGGATGTCTTGAAACGGTTAAAGGTGGATAAATCCTCTGATCAGGTGTACCCGAGAACTCTGTGGGAAGCCAGAGAAATGATTGCTGGGCCTCTTGCTGAGATATTTGTATCATTGATAGTCAAAGGTGAGGTGCCGGAAGACTGGAGGCCTGTGACCAGTGGAGTGCCACAAGGATCGGTGCTGGGCCCTCTACCTTTTGTCATTTACATAAATGATTTAGATGCGAGCATAAGAGATACAGTTAGTAAGTTTGCAGATGACACCAAAATTGGAGGTGTAGTGGACAGCGAAGAAGGTTACCTCAGAGTACAACAGGATTTTGACCAGATGGGCCAATGGGCTGAGAGGTGGCAGCTGGAGTTTAATTCAGATAAATGCGAGGTGCTGCATTTTGGGAAAGTAAATCTTAGCAGGACTTATACACTTAATGGTAAGGTCCTCGGAAGTGTTGCTGAACAAAAAGATCTTGGAGTGCAAGTTCATAGCTCCTTGAAAGTGGAGTCGCAGGTAGATAGGATAGTGAAGAAGGTGTTTTGTATGCTTTCCTTTATTGGTCAGAGTATTGAGTACAGGAGTTGGGAGGTAATGTTGCAGCTGTACAGGACATTGGTTAGGTCACTGTTGGAATATTGTGTGCAATTCTGGTCTCCTTCCTATCAGAGAGATGTTGTGAAACTTGAAAGAGTTCAGAAAAGATTTACAAGGATGTTGCCAGGGTTGGAGGATCTGAGCTATATGGAGAGGCTGAACAGGCTGGGGCTGTTTTCCCTGGAGCATCAGAGGCTGAGGGGTGACCTTATAGAGGTTTACAAAATTATGAGGAGCATGGATAGGATAAATAGACAAAGTCTTTTCCCTGTGGTCAGAGAGTCCAGAACTAGAGGAAATAGGTTTAGGGTGAGAAGGGAAAGATATAAAAGAGACCTAAGGGGCAACTTTTTCACACAGAGGGTGGTACATGTATGGAATGAGCTGCCAGAGGAAGTGGTGGCGGCTGGTACAATTGCAACATTTAAGAGGCATTTGGATGGGTATATGAATAGGAAGGATTTGGAGGGCTATTGGCTGGGTACTGGCAGGTGGGAATAGGTTGGGTTGGGATATCTGGTCAGCTTGGATGGGTTGGACCGAAGGGTCTGTTTCCATGCTGTACATCTCTATGACTCTATGACTCTAACTACAGCAAGTAATTAAGCATGGATGACGCATGTTCTATTCTAACCTGCACGTTCTTTCTGCCTTTCAGTCCTTTCTAGCAGAAACTCCTCACTGTCTGCCAATCCCTAGCTTCATGTATGCTTCCCATTCTTTCAGAATTTGGTGAACCTGCTCCCTTTCAGTCCCTGGTTTCTCTCCTTCTGTGAAATTTTCTGTAGTTACCCATATGATATAACGCAAACTCCTAATAATATTTATTTGGTACCATCTCATTGAATTCCCAGGATTTAAAACATAGAAATAAATGAAGACATGTACAAAACATAGGAGCTGTTCAGAAGAGATCAAAAGAGGAACAAGTACGGGTAGCAGAGAGTTCACGTGGTAAATTGGCAGCAAGGAAAGAGTGAAGTACATAGAAAGATGAAGTGAGAGAGAATAAAACTGAAGAAAGAATCAAATAGAAATGGTTGAAGACAAATACTGAGAGGGGAAGAAAAAGATTAACAAATATTTGAAAAGCAAACAGATAACTCCAGAAGATTTTTTTAAAGAATATGTTCTCTGCAGATAAAACAAGGGACGGTCAATAAATTTGACTCAAAAACATTTATCTCCAACAAAGGTTAAGTCAAAGCTCTCTCAATATTGTGATTTAAAATCTTTACTTTTACTGGGGCCTTAAAATGGCTGACTTTTACACCAACAAGATAGTGAACCAGATTTTTCAGGTTGTCAGTATTAATATATTTTCGACATGAGTACAGTGATACGCCAATGTGCAATTTCTTTGTATTGGCTTTGTACCTGGGAGTGTGGTTGAATGTGGCACTTGTTTTAGTAAGTGCTAGAATTATAGAGTACTTTTCGCTGAATTGAAATTACATGACAAGAACATTTCAGGTATTTTTTTCAAAAGCGCAAATTGCAACTCACAAAGCAGATGTCTTTTTCTTTGAAAATGTGCTTTTGGTCTTTCTGTGGATGAAACCATTGCATTGTTTTGCCCTGCCTCAAGTCAGAATTATCAGTGAAGCTGAAGATGGCTATTATGGGCAAACTATTTCTTATTTCTTAAAAGAGAAATAAAATTTTTATTGAATACAAGCTAAATATAGATATGGTGTACTATTGTTAATATTTAGTCATTATCACATTGCTACTGTTCCTGGGAGCTCGTTGCGTGCAAGTTGCCTGCCATGTTTCCTACATTACAACAGTGACAAGACCTTGAAAGTAATTAGTTAGCTGGAAAGTGTTTTGGGACCTTTTGAGTTAATGAAAGGAAATGGAAATCTTATTCAGATCCATAAATAGATATATAACCACTTGGGAGTCCAATTCAGTGGTTCCAAGTAGAATTAAAAAATTTTAAAAATTATTTTTTTTAATTTAGTCCCTTTTAAAGCTGTGTTTTGATATTATGTGTTGTACAATTACTCCCAAAATACATCTATTTACCTCAGCTGCTTTGACGTTTGATCTCCATCTGTTGGTTGACTCATCTGTTCTCATTACTGTCTCAGTTAGCTCATTCTCTGTCTGCCTTTCCAAAGATGAGATGAATGGTTTTACTCTACACTTCTGTCACTATCACTGTAGTTCACAGGAGGGGATTGTTGGATAGCTCAGTCAGATACGTCATCAAAAAGATTGTGGGGGTGTAATCGTTGCATCCATATAACCTCCCCATGGTGATACCTAACTATAATCAGTTAAGCCTGGAAATTCTGCAGTCAACTTTGCTATTTTATAATCCAAATCAAGTGGGTGGCTTGCTGACAATGGAGGCAGAATTAATGCCATCATTTGAAACCCCATATGAGGACTGTTTTTCTGTTTGCATCAAAACACACAACCTCCAGTTATTCTACTAATAGAAGTCATTTACAAAGAACAATGACAATTGCAAACAAATTGAGTCCAATTATTATTTCAAATCCTGTTGCTTGTATATCTAAGCCTTCTTACTCTTAATTGACTGCATAATATGTGAATTCTTAAACCTAATTAGTACTTCAGACTGATGTGACAGAAGCATGTGGGGTGGCTCTCTATTTTATTCTTATTGGAGACTCCCTGGACTAAGTTGACTATTTCATGGTCGCTAAAGTCTGAGCTATAGAGGCTGAAGGCTTCCTTGGTTGGGGTGTCTAGAACCAGGTAACATAGTCTCAGGATAACAGCTAGGTAATTTAGGATTGAGCTGAGGAAAAGAAAATCTTTATTCAACTGGTGGTGAATGTTTGGAATTCTCTTCCCCAGAGAGTTGTGGATCTTCAGTCATTCAATATATGAAAGATGGAAATTGATAGATTTCTACAGATGGAAAACATTAACAAAATACTGGAATAGTGCAGGAAAATGGTCTTAAATTAGAAGATTAACCATGATCTTATTGGATAGCAGGTGGGTTCGAAGGGCGACATAACCTACTCTTGTGTCCATTTCTTATGTTTTTAAGGCTGTACTGCTTGTTTGGCTATGTCTTGCCATGATAAGGAGGCAACGAGAGGACCTGGATACATTGTCTTCCATATCCAGATGGTAACATAAGCACTCTGTCCCCGCCATGTCACATGTGCCAAATTCAAGCTCCAGATAGGCAATGTTTTTCTGCAATAGGAACAGTTTACTTTTATATAGTGCCATTCATGTGACAAATATCACAAAGAACTAAGGAATGTTATCAACAAAATTTGACACCAAGACACATGTGGTGATAATAAGGCAGTTTCCCAAAAATTGGGCTGAAGGGGTGAGTTTGAAGAAGGCTGTTAAAGGAGGAAAGAGAGGTAACAAACAGGAGAAATTTAAGGAAGGGAACTTCAGAGCCAAGTACTCAGTAAGTAGTACTCTGAGGAAGGGTCACCAGACCTGTAATGTTAACTCTGATTTCTCTTCACAGATGCTGCCAGACCTGCTGAGCCTTTCCAGCAACTTTTGTTTTTGTTTCTGATTTACAGCATCGGTAGGTCTTTCCATTTTTATTTGGTAGTGCTCTTGTCTGATTTCAAGTCTCACTTGAGGACCTGAATATAAAAGAATACTGCAGTGTTGGAGTGGAGGGGAGGGCTGGGAAGGGAATGGGACTTGATACAGTGAAGTCAATATTGGCAGCATAGTTTTAGAAGATCACAAAGTTATGAGGTTTAGAATATGGAAACTCAGACTAAAATTCAATAGTTTCATGCAAGATTGCAGCCAGTTTTTCTAATGAGAATTTAGGATTGGAGCAGAAATTTACAAGTCAATGGGAGGTAGACAACTGTCCCATGCCCGTCCCCCATCCCATGCCCGAGAGGAATACTCAGCAGTGGAGTCAGCTGTGCATCCATAAAGTGCTGTGGGAGGGCTAAGGTGATGAGAGAGTGGACCATCAATGGCATGGAGGCTCCCCTGTCCTCCTGGATGGTAGTTTCATCAGCGTTCCATTGTGAGTGCTACTGGGATTACAACAGGCCTAGGAGCAAAAGAAAAAGCTCAATAGATCTCTGGTTCCATTACATGTTCCAGGTAAGTCAGGGGGGCTTTGGGTAGGAAGGTTTTACCCACTGTAGGGAAGGGTGCATGCAGAGTTTGAAGGTACATTTTGATGTATAGTAGCTAGGAAGGGAGTGGGGTGCAATCTCTTGGTGTGTATCCCCCAATGGGTAAATGGCACCCTCGTAAATAGCTGAAAATGTGTTGCTGGAAAGCGCAGCAGGTCAGGCAGCATCCAAGGAGCAGGAGAATCAATGTTTCGGGCATGAGCCCTTCTTCAGGAATGAGGAAAGTGTGTCCAGCAGGCTAAGATAAAAGGTAGGGAGGAGGGACTTGGGGGAGGGGCATTGGAAATGCGATAGGTGGAAGGAGGTTAAGGTGAGGGTGATAGGCCGGAGTGGAGATGGGGGCGGAGAGGTCAGGAAGAAGATTGCAGGTTAGGAAGGCGGTGCTAAATTCGAGGGATTTGACTGAGACAAGGTGGGGGGAGGGGAAATGAGGAAACTGGAGAAATCCGCATTCATCCCTTGTGGCTGGAGGGTTCCTAGGTGGAAGATGAGTCGCTCTTCCTCCAACCGTCGTGTTGCTATGGTCTGGCGATGGAAGAGTCCAAGGACCTGCATGTCCTTGGTGGAGTGGGAGGGGGAGTTTAGGTGTTGAGCCACGGGGTGGTTGGGTTGGTTGGTCCGGGTGTCCCAGAGGTGTTCTCTGAAACGCTCCGCAAGTAGGCGGCCTGTCTCCCCAATATAGAGGAGGCCACATCAAGTGCAGCAGATGCAGTAAATGATGTGTGAGGAGGTGCAGGTGAATTTGTGGCAGATATGGAAGGATCCCTTGGGGCATTGGAGGGAAGTAAGGGCGGAGGTGTGGGCGCAAGTTTTGCATTTCTTGCAGTTGCAGGGGAAGGTGCCGGGAGTGGAGGTTGGGTTGGTGGGGGGTGTGGACCTGACGAGGGAGTCACGGAGGGAGTGGTCTTTTCGGAACACTGATAGGTGAAGGGAGGGAAATATATCCCTGGTGGTGGGGTCCATTTGGAGGTGGCCAGTGTAGAGGAGGCTACAGGTAGTGGGTTCACCACCTGGTCTGTTTTAAGATCCCCACTATCCCCCCACTCACCCCAAGGTAAAATCACACCCAACAGGGGGAGGTATAATCCAATCCTAGACCGAGAAAAGATACTCCTAAGCAAGCAATTATGGCTTTGGTGTCAGTGTCTCGAAAAATGAATTGGGATGTTAAAAGAGAATGAAAAGTAAAAGGAAGATTGGATAGCAAATCTGCTAATCTCCTTCCTAGATTGTCCCTTGTGATTGACGATGAGTTGGGCCCAATGGGTTCTCAGATGGCTGATAGGTCTAACCTGGGATCTGAGGATTCTGACACAACGCAGAAGGCTATGTGTAAAGGGATAGGCAAATGAGTTGTTTAGACGCTTTTCTATTGTCTCTGATATTTTGACTTTTTCTTGGTGGGTTCTTAACAAAGTCCATTGTTTGAATCTTATCAGAAATTGGCTAAGTGTCATTATGGGAGTTACATGGAGGGCTTCTCTCTGTGAGGCTCAGACAGTTTTCTTGTATTGTGCTCCGAGTCTCGCCTCAGTAACCACACACCATGCCCTCATGCTATCCCACTTGACCAATGTTCCCACTCGTAGTTGACTGAAGTTTTTGCCAATGCTGGGACATTCCAAAATTCTTGGTACGCTGCCATATTTAAAGGATTGTTGTACACATGGTCTAGTGCTGTCAGCCTGGAGCTGCCCTACATGGCTACTATGAATTACCCTGGTCATGACAGATAGGGGACATTTGGTCACCTGTTTTGTGGACATCCTGGTGGATTGGGTGGTGCAGAGGAGGTCCACCTGCTTTACCCAAGACTGACCAAGGAGGACACAACACTTGAAACTGTTGGCCTGGCTGATGTCAGCACCTCGTTCAGCATGCTCTCAACTGTCCAAAGAAACATTCGGCAGTGTAGGAAGGAAGTCAGTAATCTTCTCCGCACTTCCAGGATAAGTGCTACAATTTTCTCTCTGCTTCCTCAAACTCACTGTATCTCTGCTACTGTATCTCCCACTTTGCCTGCCCACCACTTGCTCACAGACTCCATGTCTGGTTTAGCCAAAGAGAGCCTACCCATAATGCCACTGGTGAAACATTACCTTAGCAGTTTCCCGACTGAAGGAATACACTACCTGGATAATCTGCTAACTGGTTTTTCTAACTCACAACAGTATCACTGCTTCTGAAGCCCCGAGGACATTCCCTGTCTCCCCAGATACTCAATGCCCACGCAGACTAGGTGGCACCAAGATACCTGACAAGAATGATCACTACCCTAGGGATAAATTGAATCCAGGATGTTAGCCATTAGCACCTATTGCTGCAGATTAGCTAAACCTCCTGTTACAATTGTTAATTGATGGATATTGCTGGACAAGCAATTGTTTTCTATTAACTGTAATTGAAACTGCATTGTCTCGTAATTAGCATGTGACTACTGTAACCCTGTAAGAACTGTCTATATCTGAAATTCAGGGAGGAGAATCCTTGACTTGCCTGTGCAAAGTGTCCGTTTTATATCAGTCCAGTCAGTTTCCCTTCCCCACGATATCGTGAGAAATAAACCAGTGATCGTCAATTTCACGAGATTTGTGTGTGGCCTCTATTTGTAATTGGACAATTCTCCAATACCCACCAATGCTCATGCTGGCCATAATTAGAACTGTATACAACGTCTTTCCTCACTTACTTTCTACCCCCACATTAGAACTAACCCTGTGTGGTCTTAACACTTCCTATTGACTCACTCCCTTTGGGATATCTCAGCATCTTTCCCCTATCAACACCAGTCCTAACAGCTGTGCCAATCACTTTCATCTCACTTAATCCATCCTTGTCTGAATCTTCACCTCTCCCCTTTATCACTCCAGCCCTAGGCATATTGAGTCAACATACCAGATATATTAGTCCACAGTCATCCCAACTTTCACCGGGTTATTTCTAACTGTCAATGATCCCCTTTTAATGTGTTGCCCTTTCTCTTGAATGCTGTATTATCTTGCTCACGTATTTTGAGATGCCACATTCACAATTATTATCCTGCATGCATCACAGCATGCTGCTTCCAATCCCTACAGTTAAGTTCCCCAATTCCCTGCCCCATTTAATAGCCTCTTTACTAACTTAGATGGACAGCCCTGAGCAATGATTGACCAGATCCTTAACTGATATCCATACAGCTCCCTGACTGTCTTGCTGCATCTCTTTGGATTAGTTACACTGGACCCACAGGGCTGACCAGTGGCTTCTCCTCAAACTGTAGAGTATTGACATACTGACCCTGACCACCCAGCGGGAGACTAAGCATGCTTGAGCCCCACGGCTGATATTGGAGGCTGCCCTGGACTTTATGTGCTGTACTCCATTATTGAAGGATATCTGACTTGAATTGATTAAGGACTACTCCCATTAGCCTTTGAGACTTGGCCATTTTCTTGAAGCACATAAAGGGTGTTTGCCATTTTCACAGCTGGCACATGGTACTGAGTGAGATGGATATAACAAGGTGATATAATACAAGAGGAGAAAGTGAGGTCTGCAGATGCTGGAGATCAAAGTTGAAACTTTATTGCTGGAACAGCACAGCAGGTCAGGCAGCATCCAGGGAACAGGAGACTCGACGTTTCGGGCACAGGCCCTTCTTCAGGAATGAGCAGAGAGTGTTCAGCAGGAGAAGATAAAAGGTAGGGAGGAGGGACTTGGAGGAGGGGCGTTGGAAATGTGATAGGTGGAAAGAGGTCAAGGCCTCTTTCCACCTATCACATTTCCAACGCCCCTCCTCCAAGTCCCTCCTCCCTACCTTTTATCTTCTCCTGCTGAACACTCTCTGCTCAGTCCTGAAGAAGGGCCTGTGCCCGAAACGTCGAATCTCCTGTTCCCCGGATGCTGCCTGACCTGCTGTGCTGTTCCAGCAATAAAGTTTCAACTTCCCACCTTATATCCCTAAGTGCTATCGGCTGATATCTATGGCTACTTTCTCTGTTCTATTCCTCATGGTCATTGTAGCCATTTGAACCCTTATTATAACTTTCTTTTCAAATTAAATGCAAAAGCTAATCAACTATTTTTTAAAAAAGCGACTGTCAACCTTAATATTCCACACAATATTATGGATGAAAGTCACAAATACATGGAATACACTTGATGTGCTGGCTAGTCTTCGTCTGGCTATCACTTCCGAACATTCCTATGCTCAAAATATTCTGACTTGAACTCCAGGTCTATCTCAGAGAAGTGGCTTACGTCAAATTCTGTGCAGTTTGATGTTACCTCATTTTTATATCGAATTTTACCTCTAAATCATTCAACTATCATGCATGAATCTTATTAATGTTATAATTTCCACAGAATTGATTGCATGTTCTGTACATCTTAATTGTTTAGAACAAGAATTAATTACAACATTTTTACTTCAACACAACCACTCACTTCTTTTTACAGACAACTTGTTTTTATTTTAAATGCCATTCTCTAGTACCACTATTGTAGGTCTTTTATCTACATCCTGCATTTCGTTAGTCTGATGAAATTGTTGACACACTGATGGGAAATTACATGTCAAACCTTATCAATAGTTAGCAGCAAAGTTTAGTCAGATGGTGAACCAAAATAATCTTTATGGACGAGAATGAATACTTCACTTTGGCTGAATTTTCACATTCTTTTTGCATAGTGTTTTCTCAAGTGAGATTCATAGTGCCTGGTCTGCGGGGGCCGTAGCCACTTTGCTCATGCAACCTTCCACTCAGTATATCACTGAGGCACTTGGGGCTGTTTTCACTAGAGAAAAGAAGGTTTAGGGGTGACTTGATTGAGGTGTACAAGATGATTAGGGGGTCAGATAGGGACGACAGTATGAACCTTTTCCCGCGTATGTAGTCGGGTATTACAAGGAGGCATAGCTTTAAATTAAGGGGGG
>NC_057736.1:37045076-37067167 GCF_004010195.1 Chiloscyllium plagiosum | reverse complement strand
GGTCTGGGAGATGATGGTTTGGTGGTGAGGGGTGGGGTCATGGTCAAGGGGACGGTAGGAGGAGGTATCTGCGAGCTGGCGTTTGGCCTCAGCGGTGTAGAGGTCGGTGCGCCAAACTACTACTGCGCCTCCCTTGTCTGCTGGTTTGATGGTGAGGTTGGGGTTGGAACGGAGGGAGTGGAGGGCTGCGCGTTCCGAGGGTGAGAGGTTGGAGTGGGTGGGAGGGGTGTGGGAGTTCAGGTAGCGGTTAATATCGCGGCGGCAGTTTGCTATGAAGAGGTCGAGGGCAGGTAGGAGGCCAGCACGGGGTGTCCAGGTGGACGGGGTGTGTTGGAGGTGGGAGAAGGGGTCGTCAGAGGGTGGGCGAGAGTCTTGATTGAAGAAGAAGGCACGGAGGCGAAGGCGGCGGAAGAATTGTTCGATGTCACTCCGTGTATTGAATTCATTGACATCCATCCCTTTGACTTGTCAGAGCTGACAAACATAACTAGCTTTCTGGCTTTGTGGCTATGGTAAGTCAAGATAGAAGCAATGTGAGCTTTTAACCCTGGGCTGAAGGGGTGAAACACAAAATGGTAACACAAAGCAGGTATACTGAGTGAGTGCTGAGATGGTCACCGAGCTGCCCTGAGATGCACTCTAGATCAATCTATAAGATGGGTGCCTGTCCCTGCATGTATTGTTCTGACAGAAGCATTTCAATGAAAGGAGCCAGACCATTCCAGGTGCAAGATGACAGAGCAGAACCGTACTATACTTGAATTGGACAGGAGCACTGAGATGGTAGTGAGGTAGTTACATATCAGCTGTCAATGTCCACAGATGAAGTGTGAGTGCAGTCACTGTCCATGAAGCATGTCTTCAAATGTTTTTACCTGATGTCCAAAATGGAGTTTTGGACAAACAAGGGGTGAGCTGTAGTTGCCACGTAACCACTCTGTCTTTTATGATGTCAATTGATGCTTTCTAGATTCTTCTAGCAGATAGGAGAATGAGAAACTGTATTAATGAGGTAAGATTAACTCAGAACAAGACATAAGCTCATGCTAATGCATGCAAAATAGCCTCTCTCTGTGAGCAAGAACCTAGTTTTACCATTAACACTTGGATGCAAAATGGTACTTCATGCTCTTAATGTCAAGAAGTTCCTTGCTGGCCATTTCAGACAGTTTTCCCAATTTTTTTTTGTCTATGATCCATGTTTCTCAGGCGCCTGAGTGTTTAGTACCTTCCTGATTGCTCCATTTGGTTGGTCACAAGCCAGGGATTCCCATTTGTTAGTAGGGATGTTTGAGCTCTTCAGGAATGATTTGAGGACAAAAACAGAAATTGCTGGAAAAGCTCAGAAGGACTGACAGCACCTGTGAAGAGAAATCAAAGTTAACATTTCTGGACAAGTGACTCTTCCTCAGAACTGGCTTGAGGACATCTTCAAGGCATTCACAAAGTCCTTTTGGGACTGTCACAACAGAGTCTGGGATATATAAATATCCATCCATAAAGACCAGAGAGTGTGCTTTAAATGTCTGAAACTAGATTGTGCTAAGCAAGCGGAATGTTATAATGATGATAAAGTCAACACAACCCAACTCACCTCGAACCAATCTACTTCCAATTTTAGAATAAACAAGACAAGAGGACAAACCCTGATCGGTAGCTTGACAATATAAATATTTTAATGAACTACGTGCCTCATATTGTATCAAAATCTTAAACCTATGCATAACCTAAGCTTATGTTTTATTTTTTAGGGGGCGGCACAGTGGCCCAGTCGTTAGTACTGCTGCCTCACAGCACTTAGGTCCCAGGTTCGATTCCAGCCTTGGGATACTGTCTGTGTGGAGTTTACACATTCTCCCTGTGTTTGCGTGGGTTTCCTCCAGGTGCTCCGGTTTCCTCCCACAATCCAAAGATGTGCAGATCAGGTGAATTGGCCATGCTAAACTGCCCATAGTGTTCGGCGCTTTAGTCAGAGGGGGATGGGTTACTCTTCAGAGGGCCAGTGTGGACTGGTTGGGCCGAAGGGCCTGCTTCCCCACTGTAGGGAATCTATTCTAACCGGTCAATCTTTCAGGGGCTTGGGAAACACAGCAACTAAAGAAAAGCAAGGATAGTTGTGTTCAAGGCATGAGTGCCTCTCTATCGACTTGCTGGTTCCAATGGCCTTTTGATCAGACATCTAGTATGATTTGATTTGATTCAATATATTATGTCACATGTACCGAGGTATAGTGAAGGTTGTTTTGTGTGCAGTACAGGTAGATCATAACACAGAAAGATCATTGGGTGTTTGAACAGAGCGACAAATACAAAGTTATTGCTGCAAAGAAGGTACTCAAAAAACAAGATCAACATTAGATTTGAAAATTGAGAGGTCCATTCAGAAGTCTAATATCAGCAGGGAAGAAGCTGTTCTTGAATCCGTTGGTACATGTGTTTAAATATTTGTATCTTCTGCCTGACGGAAGAGGTTGGAAGGTTTTAATGGTGTTGCCTGCCTTTCTGAGGCAGCAAGAAATGTAGATGGAGTCTTTGGACTGAAATATGGTTTGGGTGATGGACTCGGCTGTGTTCATAACTCTCTGTAGTTTTTTTATGGTCCTGGGTAGAGTAGTTGCCGTACCAAGCTGTGATGCATCCAGATAAAATGGTCACCTCCTCAAGGCCTCCAATCTCCTGGAATACCGGCCTCACTGTTGTTGCTTGCCCTGTACCCCAATGACCTCCTGCTCCAGCTTCCTCAGGTTTCTGTAGCTCCAGCTTTCTATTATTGTTCCCCATGAGCCCTGATATTCCCTGTTTCCTCTCCATTCTCCAGATATGTCCTGATGCTGAAGGCCTCCCCTTCCAGCTTTTAAATTTGTTTTGGTGTAGTTGTGAAGTACAGAGAACAAGAAAGCAATCAGAATTTATGATTAAATTCAGGCGTATATGCAGAAAACCCATTTCTACCAGATTTCCTGCTCCCAAGCCCATCTGCATTGTTCCCACCTGATTTGAAATAAACTCCCTGTTTGTTGCAGGTAACATTATATAGTATTTTATAGCACATGATTTTACTAATATGACAATTATAAATAACCTTTGTCTCTCATCAATATAAAAATCAAAAGTAATAAAGATTACATTACTTTGAACCTAGATTCCACTGACTATCCCTATGGACAAAGTTGTACTGTTCTATACAACTTTTTTTCTCCTTAAAGGAGAAAGAAAATGAATTGGAATGTTATATGTGGGTGGCACGGTGGCACAGTGGTTAGCACTGCTGCCTCACAGCGCCAGAGACCTGGGTTCAATTCCCACCTCAGGCGACTGACTGTGTGGAGTTTGCACATTCTCCCTGTGTCTGCATGGGTTTCCTCTGGATGCTCTGGTTTCCTCCCACAGTCCAAACATGTGCAGGTTATGTGAATGTGTTAGGTGTAGGGGAATGGGACTGGGTGGGTGCGCGTCGGTGTGGACTTGTTGGGCCGAAGGGCCTGTTTCCACACTGTCAGTAATCTAATGTGACTCATTTTTAGTTCAATTTTGTCAACACTTACAAATGAACAATACCATCTCCCAGCTTTAAATTTCACACAGACTGCTTTAAAAAGAAACATTTTCAAACCATTGTCCTCATCATTTTTCCACTGTAAAGATTATTCTGAAAGAACATGCTTTTACTAAAGGCAATCAGTTGTGATGACTCTATGCAACTGCTTTTGGTACCTGAGGCTTCAAAAACCTGCAAAATATATACTGAAACTTTCCGATTCACTCAACCTCTAAGACAAAGTTATACTTTTGGTGCTGTATCTATGCCAATTCAAATTTCAGATCAAATCACGAAGACTCCAGGGTTGAACGGGCCAGGAGTGACCAATTCATGTGGATGTCTTTTGAGATGGAGTTTGAGTAACAAACCAGTTTTATTTGAGACCACAAATGAAGATACATCAGGGCATTAATCCAATGAGACACCACACACTGCAGCACAGAGGAACTATGCAGAGCAGAGAAAAATCACCTGCAGAGTGTATTCAAAAAGAATGGGTACCCAATGAGCACAGTCCGCAGATTTCTCAGCAACAAACCCAAACAAGCAGACAAAACACGTCCAGATACACTTGCCACTGTCCCCTACATCAAAGACATCTCGGAAATGACTGCCAGACGACTCGGACCCCTTGGCATCATGGTAGCCCACAAACGCACCAACACACGAAAACAGTAGCTAATGAACTTGAAAGATGTTATACAGACAACAAGCAAAACTAATGTCATTTACAAAATACCGTGCAAGGGCTGTAACAAACATTACATTGGACAAACAGGCAGAAAACTAGCCATCAGGATACATGAACCTCAACTAGCCACTAAACGACATGACCCTCTCTCACTAATATCCTTATATACAGTTGAAGAAGGACACCACTTTGACTGGGACAACACATTCATCCTAGAACAAGCCAAACAGAGACATGCACGAGAATTCCTAGAAGCATGGCAGTCCAACCAGAACTCTATCAACAAACACATTGACTTGGACCCGATTTACCACCCCCTAAGAAAAAGAACAGGAAATGACATCACCATAGGAAATGACATCATCAACCCAAAGAAACCCAAACATATAAATAGAAAACAGGCATCATCAGCAATGCTTCGTCCTGAAGCTCACTGAAGATGTTACCTCATATGGTGACAAAACGTCTGAACATGAATCTTCTAGCTCAGCGATCAAACTGACATCCTGAGACCATCAAGCCTGAAAGTCTACCTTACAACTGGGCAAGAATAAAGAGAGAATATTCAATGACAGCTTTTACATTCTCACAGTATCACATTGTGCTTTACAATGAATTAATTCTGTTTTGAAGCATTATCATTACTGTTTCGTAAACAATCATGCGCACAGTATTCTGATCCTCCCAAAAAGGCCTAATCTTTTGTTTCTGATATTATATTTATTTTAACCAAAGAACATCCAGTGGGCACGTTAAATTATAATTAAACAGGCAAGTGTAAGAAAGTTATGACTATTGTCTTTCATTCACTCATAGGACATGGGTATTACTATAATATCAGCATTTATTGTCCATTCGTAATAGCCCTTGTACAGAATGGCTTGCAAGGGCTATTTCAGGAGGCAGTTTTGAATCAACCACATTGCTGTGGGTCAAGAGCCACATGTGGGTTAGACCAGGTGAAGATGGCAGATTTGTTTCTCTAAAGGACATAAGTGAAACAGGGTGGGTTTTAATGACAGCTAACAATGGTGACATAGTCATCATTACAGCAGATGTTTTCTTGAATTCAACTTTTACCATCTGCCAAGGTGGAATTAAAATCTTGCACCCCCAGGACATTTAGTTGAAGGTCTGGACTACTATTCTGGTGAGATTGCCATGACATCACCACTTCTTCATTATTAAATCTCAAACAATAAAGAAACACAATTTTCCATTTTCTGCCATTTCTTAAGCCTCCTTTGCTCCTGTAATGAACATTTGAAGTTTCTTCAGAAAAAGGTAAGGTGAGTGTTTTAGTATGGGTTCATCTGTGGAAGAGGTGGAGATTGCTTGACTGACATATGGACATGTTGTCACATTGGAATATACCTCGCTTTGTATGAGTCTTCAATTTACAGTATTTGAAAAGTATTTTAAAAATTCTTGCCCCCTGGTTTGCCGGTTTCCCCATACCTCTTCAGCCTCTTCCAAGGGAAACACTGTCAACTCTAGATAGTTGTCTGCACTGGTGTTGTCATGTTTTAGTATGGGTTTATTTGATCAGATCAGCTCAAACTGTTTTGTCAAGAAGCATGTATTAGCAATGCATTCATGATGGTATTATAGTGGACATTTCTGCCGAGAGCTGTTCCATTCTGACCTTCTATCAGAGTCTCTATCACATGACTACTGGGAACGATGTTACATCACAGCATACCTGCATATTCATTAAATCTTATCTCTAGGGGTTATGCATTTTGTTTTGTTGAGAATCTCCTCAGTAATAATAATAAAGATCAATCTTGATGCCATTCATCATCTCAAAGTCCCACAAAATATGACAGAGGTAATCGTCTGTTTACAGTTTTAATAGAGAATCAACAGGACACAGTTCAGATTGAACTCTAACCCTGTTCTCATAGTAAGATAATGAATAGGACTGAGTCAAATGCTGTTTTACACACACATCTAGGTTTACCCTCCATTCAGTACTATAAAGGAGAACATCAGATGGGTGGACATCAGATATCAACTTTTTGTGAGTTCAATTAAGCTTAAAGCTGGTTAGAGTAAAGGTGATTCATTATTTTTTAAATAAGATTATTTGTTCATTCAAATGGCTACTTCACCATTTAAATATCCTCAAAATATTGTGGGTTGCAATTTCACTCAATTGGGCAAATGGATTCTGCTTACAGGACTGCATAGCAGAGACTTTACCTGAAGTTCAGACTGTGATATTGCAGAAAGGACCCAGAGAGGGCCATATGAGTGTACACACGATGGTGAAAGAAGCTACCCACCCCTAGCTGACTGTTCATGTTACTCTGCTCGAACTCCTAGCATTTACCAATGGGAATGATGTTAATATTCATCTACTCAAATGATTGAAAAGCTTGCTTAACTTATAATGAGGAAAATATAATTCCTAGAAAAGAAAATGAATGAAAATTGATGTTGATATTTAAAATCCTGTGGTGGAAAAGGTGCAGAAAGTCATGACAGACTCAAAGACAATGGCATACTAACATGAGGCAAAGTGTGGCATTCCAGATGGCCCAAGTCAGCTATGGCATACTGAATTGTTAGACAATTAACGCTACAATGAGACCTATCCCTCTCCCCGTCACGGTGGAAGGTGTCTCCTTTGACACTGTCTACCTTGACAGTTATATTTCTCAGGGTATCCCACGATCCCTGACCAGGGTATCTGTCGATCTTCTTAATGATATCTCTCAGGGTATCTCCCTTCCCCTGACCAGAGTATCTGGCTTTCTCAATGGGGGTATCTGTCTACCTTGACGGTCATATCTCTCAAGGTAACTCTCTTGCACTGGTAGGGGTATCTGTCTCCATTGACAGGGGAATGTCTCTCCCCCAATGGGATATCGATCTCCCTGACTACCCCTGACATGGGCATCACTATCCTCCCAGCCTTAATCAGCTGAAATTTAAAGGCAGAAACAAATTAATGTCCAAATTTCAGATTATTGCCACCACTGTTGCTGTAGAAAGCAGTCATATGTATTTGAAAAGAGATAACTTTTATATCCAACTGTTCACCTGCTCAAAGAAATGGTTAAAAACAAAAACCTGACAGAAGCTGATGCTGGCATTCAGAACTGCAGATAAGGAAACCTGTACAGTGATAAAAAAAGGTGAGTCGCTGTCAGAAAGTGTTATAGGAGGCACTGACATGAAAACATGGAGAGTGATGTTCAGCTAAAGCAAAGATCATCGATTCAAGTAAAAATCATAGACATTGTACCAACGTGCAGTTTAGCAAACCTGGCAGAATGAAATGTAAGCATGGCAACCATATTGAAGGCATGAAGTATATCATTAAGCTACAACAAAAATGCTACTAACAGCTATTGAAACCAAGAACTGTACTAGATGATGCAATAACCAAAAATGCTACAGATGTCAGCTGTAAGATTTAGGAATGATAGAGCTCTACGTTATGTTTTGTTTTTGAGGTTCGCAGCAGAAACCCAATTTGGGTTTTCCAGTTAAAGACCATTGCCATAAGTGAACATTATAACAAACTGGTGAGTCGTGTTGGGGTGGAGATGGAAGAGTGATGTTGAGATACTGTGTCTGTATGGGCTTGTCTTAGAGATTCAGGATCCCTATTTGTGAGTGAAACTGCTTCATGGCCTGAGTCCACTTTGAACAGTATTTGATTAGTTCTGAGGAAGGGTCACTGGACCCAAAATATTAACTCTGATTTTTCTTCATAGATGCTGCCCAACCTGCTGAGCTTTTCCAGCAACTTCTGTTTTTGTTTCTGATTTACAGCATCCGCAGTTCATTCAGTTTTTATTTGAATGGCATTTGGATCTGTCTTCAAGGAACTTGTGGCCTGTGATTGTGATTGAGGAGGTTTCCCTTTAGCGATAAATGACAAAAATCTGGTGCATTTGTTCAAAACATATTTATTGCTACTATACAATGTTCTGTATTTCCAGAGTTAAAAATTACACAACACCAGACTATAGTCCAACAGGCTTATTTGGAAACACTAGCTTTCGGAGTGGTGCTCCTTCATCAGGTGGACAACATCTCTAAATCATGACTGTATTTCCAGGTAAGTGAACATAAACAGACTGTTCCATGTCTCTTCTCAGAATTTTACATGGGGTTGCTGATATCTCAGGTACATCACTGATGCTCCATCCCATTGCTCAGCAGAAGCAGACTTAGTCATGGCTCATTAACTCAGCTTCTTGTTTTCTCAACCCATCAGAGAGAGAGCAGCCAGGATGTCATTCAAAGGAAGGATTTCTAGTTAAGGGAACTAAACACAGGTCAGAGTGTGTTTGGAAGCTTTACCAGACCTGGAATGGAAGGAAGACATGGAAAGTGTGTTTCGAGGTCTCTCACATTTACCTGGAGGTCTAGCTGTGGGATCTGAAGGACTAAAGTAAGATTTGGAATCCTACAGCCAGGAGAATGAGGCCAGCTTCTCCATTCAGGCAGACATGGAAGGAAGTGGTCAAGGAAGTGTTTAACAGGAGTCTGCTCTCCTCATCATGGAAGCAGTGCTGCAAGAGTTTCAATATGCACAGGATGAGGGAAGAATGAATGGCTTTCTATGTTCCTGTCCCCAGTTTCCCAGCTGTGTCCTGCACAGCATTCCTCAGATGACTATGCCTTACTGTTCCACCAATTCCTTTTTCTCCCACTCAGTTCCCCACATCCACCTCTGTACAATCAACAATCAGAATCAGGGTCAACTTTGCGCCATTTCCTACCCATCCCTCACAGTCATCCTTCAGAATTGGTGTCTTTCTCTTCTATTTCCACCATCTATTTCTCAGGTTGATAACACTTTGATTTCTCCCCTCAATGATAAAGGGAGACCTGAACCTGAGGGAGCTAGAGAACCAGTATAGGAGTGAGGGAGAGGTCACTCCATTGTGTTATGACTTGCTTTTTGGACTGAACTCACTTCTGGCCAAGATTGGTTTGTGTCTATCTCCAGTAGGATATTTTCATCTGATGCGACGTTATAGCCATGTGATCATGTAAAAAACTAGGATCTGGGTAATGTGATATTGAAAGCTCCAACAAACGTTATTACAGTGCATTAATGTGCATAAATATTACATTTATGGACACATTCATGCCTGGGCTCACATTAAGTAATTTTCATACAGAGAGTAGCAAGCTACCTTCTGTGTATCACAGCTTCAAGTAAGATGGAATCTGACACCTCTAAACCCTTTGTTCACATGCTACGTACAGTATTGATATTCTGAGCATGTCATTTAAAAGTCTACTGACATACTGACCATAAAACAATAAAATTGTTCCAGGGGAGCTGTAAAACTGGATTATCTAACAATGCAAAAAAATGACCAGATATGTGCACTGCACTAAAAGTAGCATAAATCCAGTCAGGCTAATTACAGACCCATGAGTTCACTGTCCATCTTTAAGAAAGGTTGATAAAAGTGTGATTAAGTTGCACCTCTACAGCAGTAACCTACTCAGAAATATTCATTTTGGGTTCTGACAGTGCAGTTTAGTGCCTGACATCATTATTGACTTTAGCAAAATATAGACAAGAGAGGTAATCATTAATTTAGCATCAAGGAGCCCTATGAAAATTAAAGTAAAAGGAATTAGGGGAATCTCACTGCTCATTGGAATCATACCTATCAAGAAGGCCATGGTTTTCAATGCCACACATCCCAGTTTCACAACATCTCTCATTACTCAGGCTAGAGTCCCAGGTTAAGCCATTTTCAGCTGATTCATCCCAGATCTTCCCTCCATCATAACATCAGAAGTGGAGTTGTTTATTGATTATTGCATAATGTTCCACTGCAGTTGTGTCTTCTCAACCATGGAGTTACTCCATGTCTGTCTGTAGCAAGATCTGGACAACCTACAAGCTTGGGCTGATAAGGGAAGTATCTACCATATCACGCCAGCCAATGACCATCTCCATAAAGAGCAGATTACCGATGGGATTCAATGAAATTACAATCACTGAATCCCTCACAATCAAGATCCTGGGACAGTTGTCTGCATCTTAATTGGTCTAAGCCATTTAAATACTGAGTACAAGCCAGTTCAGAGAATGGGAAATCTGCAGTGAGCATTTCACCTCCTTAATCCTCAAACCCATCCATCATCAACAGACATAAGTCAAGAGTATGAGGAATTATGATCTGCTTTCTTGAATGAGTGCAGTTTCAACAGCACACACAACGATCAACACAATGTAGGACATAGCAATCACTTAATTGGCACCCCATCCAACCACCTAAACACTCACTTACTCCATTACTAATGTATACTGGTAATGATGTATATAGTCTGCAAGATACGCTGCAGCAACAACCAGGTCTGCTTTAGTGGCATCTGCCAATTACAGGATCTCCACCACCCAGAAGGTCAAGAGCAGCAGAGATTTGGGACTACTTCCAATTGTAATTTCCCCTGCAAGCTACAAAACATGCTAACTTGGATACATCGTCATTGTTCTTGAATTGTTGCTAGGTCAAAATCCTGGAGCATCCTTTTCATACACTATTAGTGTTTCTACACAATATGGACTTGAGCGACTCGAGAAGATGGATCACCATCATCTTCTCAAAGGCACTGGGCAACAAATGCTGGCCCTGTCAGGGATTCTCACACTATAAGTGAATGAAAGAAAACATTGTTACCAAACATGAAGTATAGCAGCCAATTCATACATAGTGACATCCCAATAAAAAAAGCTATGTGATGGGGATAAATAATGCACATTATAATGGGGAGATTTCCCCTGTTCTTTTATAAATGCAGGACTTTGTGACAGTTTACTGGAACAATATGTTGTGAATATTCTCAGGATAAAATTATTTACACCTAAAATTTTTCAATGAGGCATTTTTAATTTGTAAGGTCATCAGAAATTTAAAAATTCAACTGTCAATACAGTGTCAACAATGCAACTGAATTCTTAATGAAGTTTAAAAGTAACATAATGCCAGCCTAAACAAGAAGTCTAAATTTAAATTAAACCTATTACATTGTTATGGGAGAAGAACAACTGATGTTGATTAGGTAAGTTGACAAAAGGTATGTCAGTAAATAAACAATTAGAAGCATTTCAGAAAACAATTTGAAACATTCTATAAAAATACATTAATTAAAAAGTACAAAAAAGCAAGGAAATCTATCTGATGCTTACTGAGTAAGGAAGGAAAGTATTAGATTAAATGAAGAGACTTATAATGTCACAAGAAGAGTTGCAACTTTGAGGATCGGGAATATTTTGTAAACCAGCAAAAGGCAACAAAATACTGACAATATGGAAAAATATGGAATAAGAGTAAACTGGCCAGGAATATTAAAACAAATTGCAAGAGCTTTTGGAAGTATATAAAAAGGAGACAAGTAGCTAAAGTGAACATTAGTCCCTGAGAGGGAATATTTTGGGTTGCAGACTATGAATCATGGAGTATTCTGTGTGTCAGTGCTGGGCAACAACTACTTACAATTTACAGTAATGAGGAGACGAAGAGTAATGTATATACATTTATTGGCAATATAATGCTAAGTGGGAGTGTAGGCTATGAGGAAGACACAAAGACTACAAAGATGTATGCATATTTTAATAAGTAGCAAAAACATGATGTAATATCGAGTGTGGAAATGTAGATGATTAATTTTGGTTGTAAGTATCAAAGAACACAATATTTTTTAACAACCATGAAAATATAAACGTTGAGTTCTATTAGGTTTTAAAATTCTATTAGATTTAAAATAATAATGGAAAAGGATAGACCAGATCTAAAAGTTGAAATTCTAAATTGGAGAAAGGCCAATTTTGATGGTATTAGGCAAGAACTTTTGAAAGCTGATTGGGGGCAGATGTTCGCACGTAAAGGGATGGCTGGAAAATGGGAAGCCTTCGGAAATGAGGTAACGAGAATCTAGAGAAAGTACATTCCTGTCAGGGTGAAAGGGAAGGCTGGTAGGTACAGGGAATGCTGGATGACTAAAGAAACTGAGGGTTTGGTTAAGAAAAAGAAGGAAAAGAGGATAGAATGAGTGAATCCTTAGAAGAGTATAAAGGCAGTAAGAGTATACTTAAGGGGGAAATCAGCAGGGCAAAATGGGGACATGAGATAGTTTTAGCAAATAGAATTAAGGAGAATCCAAAGAGTTTTTACAAATACATAAAGGACAAAAGGGTAACTGGGGAGAGAATAGGGCCCCTCAAAGATCAGCAAGGCGGCCTTTGTGTGGAGCCGCAGAAAATGGGGGAGAGACTAAACGAGTATTTTGCATCAGTATTTACTGTAGAAAAGGATATGGAAGATAGAGACTGTAGGGAAATAGATGGTGACATCCTGCAAAATGTCCATATTACAGAGGAGGAAGTGCTGGATGTCTTGAAACATGTCTTGAAATAAAAGTGGATAAATCCCCAGGACCTGATCAGGTATACCCAAGAACTCTGTGGGAAGCTAGAGAAGTGATTGCTGGGCCTCTTGCTGAGATATTTGTATCATCGATAGTCACAGGTGAGGTGCCGGAAGACTGGATGTTGGATAACGTGGTGCCACTGTTAAAGAAAGGTGGTAAGGACAAGCCAGGGAACTATAGACCAATGAGCCTGACGTCGGTGGTGGTCAAGTTGTTGGAGGGAATCCTGAGGGACAGGATGTACATGTATTTGGAAAGGCAAGGACTGATTAGGGGTAGTCAACATGGCTTTGTGCGTGGGAAATCATGTCTCACAAACTCAATTGAGTTTTTTGAGGAAGTAACAAAGAGGATTGATGAGGGCAGAGTGACAGATGTGATCTATATGGACTTCAGTAAGGTGTTCGACAAGGTTCCCCATGGGAGACTGTTTGGCAAGGTTAGATCTCATGGAATACAGGGAGAACTAACCATTTGGATACAGAACTGGCTCAAAGGTAGAAGACAGAGTATGGTGGTGGAGGGTTGTTTTTCAGACTGGAGACTTGTGACCAGTGGAGTGCCACAGGATCAGTGCTGGGTCCTCCACTTTTTGTTATTTACATAAATGATTTGGATGCGAGCATAAGAGGTACAGTTAGTAAGTTTGCAGATGACACCAAAATTGGAGGTGTAGTGGATAGCGAAGAGGGTTACCTCAGATTACAACAGGATTTTGACCAGATGGGCCAATGGGCTGAAAAGTGGCAGATGGAGTTTAATTCAGATAAATGCGAGGTGCTGCATTTTGGGAAAGCAAATCTTAGCAGGACTTGTACACTTTGGTAAGGTCCACGGAAGTGTTGCTGAACAAAGAGACCTTGGAGTGCAGGTTCATAGTTCCTTGAAAGTGGAGTCACAGGTAGGTAGAATAGTGAAGAAAGCTTTTGGTATACTTTCCTTTATTGGTCAGTGTATTGACTACAAGAGTTGGGAGGTCATGTTGCGGTTGTACAGGACATTGGTTAGGCCACTGTTGGAATATTGCAATTCTGTTCTCCTTCCTATTGGAAAGATGTGGTGAAACTTGAAAGGGTTCAGAAAGGATTGTCAAGGATGTTGCCAGGGTTGGAGGATTTGAGCTATGGGGAGAGGCTGAACAGGCTGGGGCTGTTTTCCCTGGAGAGTGGGAAGCTGAGGGGTGACCTTATAGAGGTTTATAAAATTATGAGGGGCATGGATAGGATAAATAGGTAAAGTCTTTCCCTTGGGGTTGGGGAGTCCAGAACTAGAGGGCATAGGTTTAGGGTGAGTGGAGGTGGGACAATATTGGGTTGAGATATC
This sequence comes from Chiloscyllium plagiosum, assembly GCF_004010195.1. Lineage (NCBI taxonomy): Eukaryota > Metazoa > Chordata > Chondrichthyes > Orectolobiformes > Hemiscylliidae > Chiloscyllium > Chiloscyllium plagiosum. Next base: position 37,053,194 of record NC_057736.1, on the reverse strand, counting down.
TGGTCGGCATGAATGAGTTGGACCAAAAGGTCTGTTTCCATACTGTAATCTCTTTGACTCCATCTATGAGTTACAGAGAGATTTGAATGCATTCATACAAGGATTACAGAAGGTCAACATGCATGTGCAGCAAATAATTAGAAGGAAAGTTGTTCATTATTGCAAGGAGATTAGAGTACAAGCATAAGTAAGCACTGTTGCAATTATATAGGACAGTTGAGAGAACAGCTATAGTGTTTCATGCATATTAGGTCAACATTTCAAGGAAACATATACCTTTATTTGGTGTTAGTTCAGGAAAGGTTAATTAAATTGTATCCTGTGATGAGAGGGATGTCCAATGAAGTGAAGTTGAGTAAATAATTCACATGAGTTTCAAAGAATGAGAGATTGTCATGTTGGAAGATACGAGATTATGAAGATAATTGACAGGTTAGACACTGAGAGGTTGTTTCGGCTCGCTGGGGAAATTAGAACATGGAATCATAATCTCAGGATATGGGGTCAATTTCTTAGCACTGATGTGAGGAGAAAGTTCTCTTTGGAATGGTCTCCCAGAGAAGCAGGGAATCTTCTGTTGTTGAATATATGTAAGACTTAGTTAAGGAGGCTTTAGGTCTCTCAGGGATGTGGGGAGTGGGAATGAGAATTAGCTTGTGCCAGAAGGTCAACCATGATCATGTTGAATAGTGGAACAGGCTGAAGGGGCCCCAGGGTCAGTTCCTGTTCCTGTTTCCAAAGTTCTTGTATTTCCATAATATGAAGCACCAAAGGATCAAACTAAATCTCATAATCAAGAGTCCATTGTGAGACTTCAATCGCCCAATGTTCTGATTCAAAAGTGAAGATGGTTATGGCTGAATTGAAAATTTTACCTCATTATTGAGTCATTAGTGGACAATCCCAGAATAAACACAAGATTTTCAATATCTTGGAGAATAACTCATTTTAATTGCATTGAGCATGTTGAATTCTGACTGTTGTTCTATCCAGGGCACATGCGTTATTATTGGTTTTCCTTTGAGTGAAGACGTAAGAGAAATAAAATTAGAATGTGACAGAACATTTAGTGGAAGACAGCAAGCAGAACATTGACTACCATGATCAGTGTATTACATGCAGCGTGACACTGTTCAATGTCAGCTGATATAATTGCTCAAGTAGTTACCCAACCCGTCTCTTTCTATCCACAGATAAACGACAGAGGTCTATTCTATCAGGCAGAAATAAATCCATAATAACCAACAGTGCTTTCTTTAATATGGTGACATTGTAGTGATCCTTCAGTTAAAACCTCTGCTGAACCTGATCCAAAATCCAGTGATATTTCTCAGGTCTACCACTTGAAACACACACTTATTGAAAGGAGAAATAGAGAGCCATAATCTATGCTACAGAGCTTGCAGATTGTGAAATGCTTTCCTGCAGGTAGCAATCAATGTTAAATTGATTAAACACATTTGAAAAGGTGTTAGATCATTACTTCAAGCAGAAGAATATCATATGAGCATTTTGAAAAGTAGAAAAATTGGAAGAAGATTGGGGAGAAAATGGGAAATATCAGGCCCTTAGAAGTATCTAGGTTCAGCACAGGCTTGGAGCATTGAATGTGTGTTTCTGCTGAAAGCATAATTAGGCGTGAGTAACATGTGGAAATATCGGGTGAAAATTGAGGTTATCGCAATATTGTTTGACCAACAATGCTCACTATATCTGTACAGCTATGAAGAAGAATGGAGGCCATGGTGAGGTATCCCATTTTTCTAGGGGAAATGGGGAAAGCAATAGGTTTAATTAATTTGTGTCTAGATTAGAGTGGTGCTGGCAATGTCAATTTTCCTGCTCCTCGGATGCTGCCTGACCTGCTGTGCTTTCCCAGCACCACTCTAATCTAGACTCTGTTTTCCAGCACCTGCAGTCTTTGTTTTTACCTAATTAATTTGTGGACCACTCATGGACGTGTCCAATTTAGTGACTTACATCTGCTCTTGATAGCAGTAGTGCCTAAACTCATTTGTCTGTAGATGCTGTACCCTGACCTATCTCTGGGTAGGTTTTTGTCAGCGGTGGCTAGTTATTGTCTTCCACTTGCAAGCACCAGAGGAGGAGGCAAGTCCCAAGCCTAACTCAGCTGGAACAGGAATCAAACCTACGCTGTTGGCATTAATCTGATTCATGCAACAGGCATTTAGGCAATTAAGATAACCAGGCATCTTTATATTAATTTACATATAAACAGATAGTGTTATCTGGACCAAAATTGTCTGTTTCAGAAATGTGTATTTTCTTCATAAATTCACAGCATTGACTAAATTAGAAAGCTATTGTGCTCATTCCTCTGTTTTGATCCATGCTGCACTCAATAATCAAAGAATCTCTACAGTGTAGAAGCAGGACATTCAGCCCATTGGATCCTCACCGACCTTCTGAAGAATGTCCTACCCAGAATCATGCCCCACCCATCTCCATAAACCTGTATTTCCCATGTCTAATCTACCCAATGTGCTCATCCCTGGACACTATGGGACAATTTAGCATGGCCAATCCACTTAACTGGCACATCTTTGAACAGTGGAAGGAAACCGGAGCACCCAGAGTAAACTCACACAGACACGGGAAGAATGTGCAAACTCCACACAGACAGTCACCTGAGGCTGGAATTGAACCCAGGTCCCTTGCACTGTGAGGCAACAATGCGAGCCAGTTTGCTCCTCCATAGTCAGATAATACAACCTCCAGGGTTCATTAAAAGCAATATTTTTTCAGAGAAAATAAAGAAAATGGCTTTTCAATATACTTCTTAAATCACACCTAATGTGGCTAGGATGCATAGATGAGACATCTGTCAGCTATCGGAAATCATTGGATTTATTTACTTTTTTTAAGTGACTAATGTTTTATTAAATTTGAACTCAAGTGGTTTGGAAGTAAATAATTAATCAGTCTCAGCTTTGAGTCAGATGATTAGTCAATTTCTGTCAAACAGTTTTGATCTTTGGAAGCTTCTTTATTTGATCATATTGTTACCTGAAGTGCTTTTTGTAGATATTGAAATAAGTTAATATTATTTTATGTGGAATCACTGCCTGCGTGCAAACCTGGCAGTATATTTAGCATTTGTCAAGTGATTATCATTGCTGCAAATGAGACTTACAGATCTTCACTCAGTCTCTGACTTGTTAAGACTTAAGTTTAAAACAACCATTTTTCTGTTGCATGGAACATTTCTGATCAATGAAAATAAAGAACTTCATCTGCTCTTCATCTTCAAAAATAGACATGAAATTATTCATGGGATATAATTTAATGGGGATGTTGGGGATCTCATCCACTCATTAGAGAACTGGTGGGAAACCCATTGTAAACAGGTCAGCCAGATGGAACTCACAGAACATAAATTCCCTGATTGAGGCTGTTAACCTAGTCCAATCAGGAAGACTTGGCTGACATAAAAGGATGTATGTCAGCAATATTGGGATTCAGAATGTTTGACACAATGAGAGGCAGTTTCATTGTCAAACGCTATGGATTTGTGAATAAGGGGTGATTGGTGATGGGATGCCAACCTCTGAAGAGTTATTTCACCAATGTCCCTTCTTTCCTGGAGGCTTGAACAATTGCCAGGCATCAGGCATGTCCTTGACAGCATTGACCTTCCCACTCAATTAACTCCCCAGTAGGGGATAGATCCCACCCCCAAGAGTTGCCAATCAATTATCATTGTCAGCAGTTCCTCAAAACAAAGATGTTTGCTTGTCCAGAGAGTCAGCCATGGTAAGCGCTTACACGTGGAGTTTCTTAACATGGGGAGGCAGGTGAACTGCAGCTACTGCACAGTTCTGATTGACCCAAAGACTCTCCCTCTCTTAGCCTTAGCCATTGGCACATTGGAAAGATTTGCAGGTCAGCAATTGATCTTTTTGGTAACATCATGAATGCAGAGAAGATTCACAAGGATGTTATCTGGAATGAAAAACCTCAGTTATGAGGAGAGACTGGATAGGCTGGGTTTGTTTTCTCTAGAGCAGAGGAGGCTGAGGGGGAATCTGATTGAGGTATGTAAAGCTATGAAAGACATAGATAGAGTGAATTGTGACAATCCTTTCCCCATGCAGATATGTCTAAGACCAGAGGGCATAAGTTTAACATGAGGAGCAAGTTGTTTATAGGAGATTTGAGAAAAGACAAAGTCCCAGAGGTATAACTATATGGAATGTGCTACTGGAGAGAGTGATGGAGGCAGGTGGTCTCACATCATTTAAGAAATGTCTGGATATACTTAAAATACTTAGGGGGAAGGCAATGGCCTAGTAGTATTATTGCTGGACTGTTAATCCAGAAACCCAATTCAATAACTATCTGGAATTAAGCATCTAATCCTGGTGAAACTATTACTGATGGTTGCACATTCTGTTGAACTGATTTTTGCTGCATGATTGAATAACAGCTGAAATAACAGTTCAGCTAATCATTAAGGAGCAATTATTAATGAACTGATTGAATGAAAGCAGACAGATATTTTGAAAAATCTCCTGGTTTTATATATTTAAACACCATGAAACTGTGATTACCATATATTAGTGCTTGGGCACTTAAAACATACAGCATCAAAATTCCTTTACGATTTTAATGTACTTACTAATCTAATTAAAGCTCTTAAATTAGGAGACAAAGATGCACATTAATGTCTATTGATAAATTACAATTGGAGGTTTAAATATTGCTGCCACACTGCATACTTTATCATTTTCAGAGAATCAACAATGTCTCTAGTTAGATAAATGCTCACTTTGTTTTCAGCTGCCCTGTAGCCGTATAACAAGATGCTCATGGGAAGTTGGGGGTGGGGTGGGGCGGGGGGGATGTATTATCTCTTCAAGATTTACAAACAAAGAACAAAGTACTAATCTCCACAAAACAGTAACTTCAGTATTAGTTCTGCCTCATCAAGGTTATTCTTGCTGAGATCTATTGCTTGCTGAATGCTCACTATTAATCATTGTCTGAGGTAGAAGTTGTAATTATATGTTTTAATGCTGCCAGGTTTTTCCAGGCACTCTACAATGGTTGCAATGTGATACCTGTGCTGCTCCATTTGAGGATGGAACCATCTGTTCTTAGAATACCAGAACAAGTTGAGACCATTACCAGTTCATGATTGCTCATTGACTGTCAGGGTGCCCCTGTGTGTGATTTGCCTTTCAGAGCTATCCAGACGCTGCCTGAGTATGCCATCAAATGGGTGGAGGCTGATGGGTAGGTCCCTGAGGTTGTAGACTGAATTAGAGGGCCTGCATCCTGCATGGTACAGTGCCATGGCTGTAAATGGGAGGCTAGAATGAGTCCAATTTGAGGTGCCCGCTGAAGAGCTTAGAGTTACTTTAAGTAAATGGTGGCCAGAGCTATGTGGCCACCTCTGTGGAAGACAAGGAATAATGACCAGCTCATGGCTGAACATCCAGAGAGTGATATAAAATGGAAGACTTCATCGGCTGCCATACAACTTACAAACAAGTAACTTGCAGGCAGCAATTGGGCATGTAGTCAATGAGGGCATTGTCTAACGCCATGAAATCCTCATGACACGCCCAATCAACCCACAGATTGGCAGCTATTTATGCAGATTGGTGATCTGTCACTGCGAACTAGCCATCTCCACCAGTGCTGACTCACCTCCAGAAAAATTGCCTGGAGATGGGTACCTATTAGGCCATTGACCTGGTGCCTTTCAACTGAAATTCCTCCCAGTTCTACTTTGAAGCCCAATGCAAATGTTACTTTCATCCATGTATCCAACACCCCATCCCTGCCAGGATCAGGATGGTTCATCCCGAAAAGAGTTATCCAACAAATCGCATTCACCAGATTTTTACCCAAGTCTTGAATTTTTCCCTGCCTTCTCAAGTCTACATCCAATTCCCTTTCGAAAGTTAGGATTAAATCTGCTTCAGTCCTTCGCACTGGCATTGAACTCCAGATTATGACAATGGTGGACAATAATGCCAATGTTTTCAGTCAACGATGCTTAATTAAATTCAAGAAGTCACAGATATGCTTGCCCAGAGTTTTGCCATGATATGGCACATTTTTGCTTTGGAGTAAATGTTGAAGGATGTTGGGAATCTTAAATCTTGTCCCCTGAGCCCAACACTTCTCATTTCTGCAGGTGCAGGGTGGGAGACAGGCCTCAGTACAAATATACATAACTCCTGGTGGCAACTGGCTGTTTAATTTATCAGCCACTCCACTGAAATCATCTTTTGGAGACCCTAGTGTCTCGAACTGGGAGTGTAATGTGTGAATCAAGTAAGAACTGGGAATGTAAAGTGTGGATCAAGTAATATCTGTTCTCTATAGATTTCTTTTGGATAGCTAGGGAGGCCCTTTGGAGAGCTGAGGTACTCCTGAGGACATGGTCCTAGGATATCTTGTGGGTTGGGGACAGGGATCCTTAGCAAGAGCAGAGCAGTTACAATGTCAAGTTTCCTTCAGTGATAGTGTTAGAAATGGGGAAAAGTGTTGTTTTTGCAGATATAGAAAAAGCATACAGAAAAGGGGTACAGCAAGAGAACTATTAACTCTGCAGGTATTTAGGGAAGGGTATCTCTACTTTTCAGTGTATAATTGTGGTTAATTAAACATTAACTTTGGTGTGAAATTATTATAGCAAATAAGTTCTTTTTAAAAATTATGTTTTCAGCAAAAAGATGAGATAACTGAAATGCTTAGGCTATACAAAATGATACAAGTTAATGAAATGTCCGAGGATGGAATGTACCTGCAGAATTGATACAAAATGTTAAACCAGATCTTGATGTACTGTCGACAAAGTAATGTGTGTGTCAGCACTTCCAGAGAGGAAGGTTGCCAACCTGGGGAAGGGGGCAATGGGCGTGGAGCATAGATGGGCAGAGGCAAAATACTAAGAGAGATTGGGTAATGCAGGAGTCGGGAGAGGTGACCTTACGCAGCTCAAAAGTATAACTGTGTAGTAGTTTGATTAATCATCACTTCAATTGCTCTCTGCAATTGGGGTCCTTTCTTGCAAGCTCGTAGAATAAATTGTCTTGTTTCCAGCTTTGGTGGTCTCGTCTAAATTTTATTGAATTTTGTTTCTAACAGATTTGGGTGCTCGTCCTGGGATCCCAAGCTCTGGTCGCTCGGCAATTGTTGGGAAAACGGGGAAGGTGCACCTCGCTGATTTCGGCGGTCTTTAGTTTCCCTCTTTGCCGCGGCGACTCGGGCGATTGTGATCCGGACTGAGAGACCCTGGAAACAAGACAGGCTGAGATGCGGTGGGTTCGATCGGGTAACTCTTGTGCACAGGACCATGTAAGAAAAAGGCCTTAAATAAGTATTATCCGGGCGACTGGGGTAGGCAACGGTATTTGCTGCCATCACCGCGGGGCAGAGCGCGCTGACATGTGGCAGGTTTGGTCGGGTAACTCTTTTATACACAAAACCCGGGTAAGATATGTATCTGTATATCTCCAGGCGACCGGGGCAAGCAACGGTTGTTGCTGCCATTGCCGTGAGACAGGGCACGCTGACACGCGGCGGCTTGGTCAGGTCAACTCTTGTGTATACAAGACCCGGGTATCCGAGCAGCTGGGATAGTCGTCTGGGTAAGCAACGGGGTGGTTGCTGCCAGGTATTGCCATGGGATGGGGCGCATTCAACCAGGTAAGTCTGGTATGAACAGACCATGGTATGAAAATGGACCTTTACGTATTGCCTTGGTGGTCGGGCACGTACGAGAAGTACAGGGAATTGGCAACACATAAATTAAGGTATTTAATTGGCTAAATTAATCTGATGAGTGAGGTGTCTACCTGATTCGACCACCCAGCCTTAGACCGGTTGTTAAGAGGGGAAATCCCCCAGGGGGTCAGGACCCTGAAGTGGGTGTGGAAGAAGGTGACACCGGATTTCAGTAAGGTTAATTAAAATACAGAAAGAAACGGTCGAGTATTAGCTGTTTAAGTGTCGAAGGAGACATGAGAGGGACGTCCGAGGACCACATCCCAACGGACAGTCCTTTAGGAAAAATGTTAAGAGATTGGAAGGACAATTCTCGGACGCGAGGAAATGATAAAAAAAATGATAAAATGTCAATTG